>NC_064271.1:23690263-23992631 GCF_003254725.2 Canis lupus dingo
ACATTCATGTGTCTCTGCAGAGACATAGGCAGAGGGAGAAGCAGACATCTCATGGGGAGCCTGATGTGGGACTTGATCCTAGGACTTTGACACCATGCCCTGAGCCAAAGGCAGATACTCAACCGCTGAGCCATCCAGGCATCCCTCTGCACAGAACTCTTAGAAAAATCAGAAAACAAATTTAGTGAACTTTGATAAAACTCTTCATCTCTCCAGAAAATAACAAGAAGAAAAACATGTAGCAAAAAAATGACCATGAGGGAACACTTCAAACTTAGTTAAATATACTCAAGCCTTTAGGGCTATGAAAAAAATAAAAAACAAAAATATCTTGAATCATAAATTTAAAAATTAAAATCAGAAAAAAGAAAAAAAATGAGGAAAGATGGATTAAATTCAGTAAAAAAGTGGAAGGCATTGAAAAAAATCATGTCAGAAATAACAACTGCATGAAGAATGAAATTTAACAAAATCTCAAAATAATAATTTAAGAAAGGCAGAGGAACAACCAAGAATACAAAAAGTAAAGAGGTGAGAAGAGCAAGTAAGAGCATGGTAAATGGAAGACAGGCAACAAAGGCATAGTATTTGTATAATTGGAGTTTCTAAAGCTTAAAATACCACATTGGCATAAAATTAATTTTTATAATTGTGATTGAAAAGATATTTCCAGAAATAGAAAGCCTGAACCCATATATGGAAAGGGTCCTCTAGGAAACTGGGAAAATTATCTGGAATCATCAACCTTGAGAAATATGCTAATAAAATGATTAGACTTCAAAAATAAAGGAAAATAATTCTCAAGGATTCTACAAAGAAAATTAATTAAATCACAAGAAAAAGCAGTTATATTGGAAGCAGAATTTCCAAAATCATGATACAGAACCTTACTCTCCTTTTCTTTCTGAATGTTCTTGATTTTGGAAAATTTCTAGGAATATTTGGAAGATAATATAACCTTAGTGACCAGTGAATATGAATTATTAAATTGACTGAAGAGCTAAACTTTTTTGAGGAAGTAATCACAACAGAAGTGTAATGACAACTTTGGGCAGCTCCAGTTTAAAAATTCAAAGCACTAACAATGAAGACTCTGGTCCAAAATACATAAAATTGGTATTATTAAGTTTGACTTGCTTTGTTTCCTCCATTTTTATCCAGTCTTTTGACAAGCCCATGGTTCCTAATATGCAATAACTGTCTCCAGAGCTTTTAATCCTCCTTGGGTCAATTCTCAGACAGTCCTCCCTTATTTTGTATCCAGGAGCCTGTGGCTCAGGATCCAGATGAAGGTAACTACAATGGATTGAAAATAACTTCAGAAAAAAAGAAAGAATTTTAGAGTTGTTTCATCTCCATTTCAGGTAATTTCGTTAATTATAAAGTGGCCTTTTAATTAAATTTTCCTTTTGTAGTTATTATTGGTTGAACCCAAGCAGCATCTCTAAGTCAGTGACTTGCAAATCAGGAGCAGGAAAGGACTTTGCTTTAACAATTAGAAAGTCTTTTATTACAGTGTAGAAGATTATTTTTAGAACTTCTCAGATCCCTCCTATCTATGAAGTATAATTACTTTTATTACTTGAGAGTGAGTTTCCATAGGGGAAAAAATATAGATTTTCATCTGGTATAATTAATTTGTATTAATTGAATATTCTTTGAGATATAGGACTCTGTCTTTTAGCGTTTCCTATTCTTATATATTAAATGCCTTTTTTCTTAAGGAACTTTTTCTCAAAACCTTGAGTACAGTAGTTATAAAAGGATATATGTGAACCATATTATTTATATAAATAATTTTAATTAATTAAATAATTTGAAATTATATATATATAAAATTTAAAGAGAAGAATTAAATATAGTTTTAAATACTCTGCCACTGCTTAGTTTCTCTCTTCCTTCCTTACTTCTTTCTTCTCTTGTTGAATAAATCATTCCAAGATATACTCAATAGAATGAGTAAAGTATTTCCACGCAGTGCAGAATCTTATCACTCAAGTAGTTTAGAAAGATCATCTATTTAAGAATGGGAATAACCATGCTGGGAGTGGCCTAGTTTGGCGTATCAAAGTCCAAATAAGGAGAGCATCTGCATGAGATGTGGATGCTGCTGTCATTCAGCAAAATATGTGGGACTGAAGAAGAATGAAGAAAACATCTCCAATGAGTAGCAGTGGCACTGACATGAGATTGTTTACATTCAGAGGAGATTGTTCAAATTTCACACACATAATACACACACACACACACACACACACACACACACACACACTCAACTTCAAGGCCCAGGAGACCCATAGTTTGGTTCTTTGTACCAACAAGTCCACACAGAGGCCCCTGCAATGTAGTGATGTCCACAGGTTTACTGTTGAAAGCAAGAATCACAAATATGTAGAGAAAAAAAAATTAAGAGTGAAATTTGTGGATATTGCATACAGCCTGACAGTTTATAGTGTGAAGGAGGCAGGATCACTTCAGTAAAATTGCCACCAAATGTATCAGTGTTGGTTGTACTGTAGTTATATTAGGGTGTATCCTTTTTGCTAAGAACTGCACTTTAAAACGTTTGGAGTACCAAGGTATTCTACTGCTAACTTACTCTCAAGGATTTAGGAAATTTAAAAAAAAAAAAAAAAAGATCGTAATATTGAAATTTTTAAAATAAATTTAAAATCATTTTTAAATAAAATCACACATTTTAAAACTATTTTTAAGAAGAAACTCGGTTATTTCTAAAACCTGCTAAAAGCAATGGTTATTTATATAACTAAAAAGCATTTAGAAAAGAAGCTGAATTCTTCACAAGTATGTATTGTTCTTAGTATTCAGTTTAAACAGTTTTTGCCTAAATAGGATTTAAAAAAGCATATTGATAAAATAGAATCAATAAAATACAACTTAGAAAATCATATGTAAAATATTTTAAAAATAATTTAACAGGTATAATTTATACTACATTCAAAGAGAGGAGTTCTTATGTAGCTAAAAATTTGCTGTCTTATGGGATAAAATAAAATCTGTGAAAACTTGCTTTTAAATAGGATAAAACCTCAAGACTTAATAAGAGAAAATCAATTTCCAGAAAAGGTTTCTAGCTATAATACTGTTGTTAATTCTCACCATTGCTTATATATTTAAGTAATTTGTTTGAATAATTGGTATTTTACTCTAAGTGTATCATTTAGCTAAGTAAAGTAGAATAGTTTAGAAGTTAGACTTTGATAAGCAAACCAAAATATCTTCCAGAGAGATTGATATTTCTAGTTAAATGATTTGAAACTGAGTTATTGAGATTTTTTTCAGCTATTAAAATTCCCTATGCAGAGTTCTAATTAAATGATGATATCCAAGAATAAAACCACTATAAAACTGATTGTAGCTCCATTTTTTTCCTCTTGACTCATCATGATTTCTGAACCAAAACTCACTCTCCCCCTCTCCCCCCGTAGTTATATCCCTTGCTCACATTGGCAGAGATAGTATCTTTAGCTGATTCTCAGAATTCAGATTCTTGGCCTTCACTGATCTTTTCTGACTCTGACTCAGTCACACTGATCTCTATCAGTGAGGCCTTTGAGTGGTCTTTTGGAACAGTGATAACTGGGGCTTGTTGAATGCAACCCATTTTCATGTGCTTTAGTCTTCTTTCCCCCTAGTGATAATACCTTGGTCTCTGAGATTTGGTTTTCATCCCCCCTCCTGCAGACTGCCACATGACTTGCCAGTTGGCTCAAAGAGATTCTGAGTTCTGTATTTATATGATTCATTAATACCTTTTTTTTTCTGTATAAATTATTTGGTCATCATTTCACATGTAGTATTGTGAATGGAGATACCTTTCCTCACCCCACTTTTAGACAGATTCCTCCAGGAGCTGGCAAGGGACTTCCTAATATTGGGAAGAATTTAATACAATCTATGTTTTACCTGTTGACAAAGTGTACTAGGAATTGTGAACTGAATGGATGCCCTAGTCTATTGGTCTTCTCAGTGGTATAGATCAGTTTGGATGCTAAAGTCCAGATTTATCTAGAGTCTTAAAGTTTTAATTTTACTGGGATCCTCTGGCTATATGTTACTTATCCATTGCATGGGGACTAGACATTCTCACATATTACTGTTGTCTACGTCACGTTGGCTGCTAAGTCCAATGGTTATACAGAACTGCAAAGGAGGCTGAGAAATAAAGACTTTAGTTTGTGCTTATGTAATAATTGTATTAATTTGGGAGAAGAGGAAAATATATTTGAGGTACAAATAATGTCCCTTGTTATACCATTTCAAAATATTGTTTTTTAAGGTAAGATACAACCATGAAAATCCTCTTGACTCAGTTTTCCTCCAATTATTGCAATTTATTATGGGAAATCCTTTAGATGATCTGCTGAATTACAGAAAATTTTGTTATGATGTTATATTTTCTTGAGTGACATAAAGTGGATTTGAATTTTGAATAAATGTTTGGCTATGGTGAGGTGAGGAAAGTTAGGTATATTGTCTGATAGTATATGATATTATATCTTAGTTAGTGTCTCAAGAAAGGGATGCATTCAGCCTCCTGGGCAGCTTCCTAGTGACAGAACACAGTTTGGCCAAGATGTCACTGCTGCATGGGTCTTCTAGTCTTCTGACAGACTAGAAGAAAGTGACCTAACATATTACTATATGTGTGAGATTCTCTTTCCCCTCCACAGTTATTTTTAATGCTACACCACCAAAAAGATGAGACACTAGGATAGGACCTCTATATACGGACTCTTACCCACCTTCTGTCAACTGTCCTCCATCAATCCCCTTCTTTCCAGAGGTGTAAGAGGTGTTGAGAGAAAACAACAACAAAAATAAGTTAGATGTGTCTATTTAACCTAAAAATATTTGAAACAGATTTGTTCCTCTTTTTTTGTAATTAAGAATAATTAAGAGAATGTTGTATTAGTTTCAGGTGTAATATATTCAACAATTCTATACATTACTCAGTGATTATCATAGTATTTGGGTTTTTTTAAAGTTTTTATTTATTCATGAGAGACACACAGAGAGAGAGGCAGAGAGACAGAGGGAGAAGCAGGCTCCGTCCAGGGAGCCCGACATGGGACTCGATCCCAGGTTTCCAGGATCACACCCTGGGCTGAAGGCAGCACTAAACCGCTGAGCCACCCGGGCTGTCCAGTATTTGTTTTCTTAATGCTCTCTATCTACTTCATCAATTCCCTCACCCACCTCCATTCCAGCAACTATGAGTTTGTTCTCTGTATTTAAAAGTCTGTTGTTGTATCTTTTTTTCTTTGTTCATATATTTTGTTTCTTAAATTATAGATATTGAGTGAAATCATATAGAATTTGTCTTTCTGACTTATTTCACTTAGTATATATACTCTCTTAATCCAATGATCTATCAGACAGGGGGTCAACATCTAAAATATATAAAGAACTTATACAACGTAACACAAAAAACTCCTGCAAATAACCAATTTAAAAATGGGCAGAGGATCTCAATAAACATTTTTCCAAGGAAGACATACAAATGGATTTATTCCTTTTTTTTAAGATTTTATTTATTCATGAGAGACACACACACACAGAGGCACAGACACAGGCAGAGGCAGAGGGAGAAGCAGGCTCCATTCCATGCAGGGAGCCTGACGTGGGACTCAATCCCGGGTCTCTAGGACCACACCCTGGGCGGAAGGCGGGGCTAAACTGCTAAGCCACCTGGGCTGCCCGATTTGTTCCTTTTTTAAAACAGAATGTAATTTAGGATAACTTGAGACATACCCATACATGTTCATGTTGTAAAGCAAAGCTAATAGCCAGATAGCTATAAAATACCAGGGAATATGAATATCTCCAAGCAAAATCCAATTCCTATGCTGGTCGTTTAATAATTAACTTATTTACAGATGGTTGTAAGGCATTGCTTTTTCCTTTCAGGAAGATTATGATAGTTTAGAAGACAAAAAATGTTAAGTGACAATAATAGAGCAGTATAAGTCTAATAACAATATTGAGGGTAAGTTCTTAATGGGAAATACAGACAGTATGATCTCTGAATTTTAGGAGGGAATATTGTTCCTATACAGTGACTAACCAAAGAAGGCTTCATTGAGGACCTGCTAGAGCCTTCAGTGCCCCTGATTCTAGAGCAAGATCTTATCCATGGGGCTAGAATGTACTACCTTACATCACTGGTTTTATTCCAAGGAAATTTTCTAGAAATAGTTTCTTTCTTGATCATCTAGTTAGGATCAGCAAACTCCTACATGCCACTGTTTTTGTATGGCCACTGAGTTAACAGTTTTTACAGATTGTATTAGTCAGGTAGCTTAAACAACAGACATTTATTTTCTCATAGTGTTGGAGGCTAGAAGTCCAAGATCAAGGTGTTGGCAGGATTAGTTTCTGGTGTGGACTCTGGCTTGTAGACAGCTGCATTCTTGCTGTGTCTTCTCTTGGTCTTTTTATGTGCTCATGCATCCCTGGTGTCTCTCCTTCTAATAAGAACAGCAGTCCTGTCAAAGTAAGGCTCCGCTCTTATGACCCCACTTAATTTTGATTACATCCTTATAAAACCTATATCCAAATATTGTCATATTCTTGGTTGTGTCTTCAACATACGAATTTGGAAGAGACAAAATTCAGTATAGAAATGAGCATGATTCAAATCACAAATGAAAATTTTCAATCAACTTCATGATAGGGAACACTGACTTTGAACCTTAAATAAGCAAAGTGTTGTCCCTTCGAGAAAAAAACTTCATTTTTTTGCTAGACTTTTGTTACAAAAAACGAAAGAAACTGTACTCAATTATTACTTTTATATTGTAAATTTTATCAATAAAATTTTTGTGGTATTTATCTCATGTTATAAAGCTACCTACATTATATTCTTGATTTTTCATCTTCTCCTACAAAGCCCAAAATGCTTGTTCTTTTCCCTTGACAAAAAGGGACAAGAAGTTCATCTACTCCTGATATAGCCTAAGCAAGTTTGACTGATTCACTTCTAGGCTTCATTCTAGGCTCCATTGCTGCTTTTGATCTCTGTGTTTTTGCTAGAATTTCCTATTTTTCTTTTTTAGCTCTCTTCCTACAGAGATTCATCTCTTCCCATAGGCTTATTTTATTATAGGTTGTCCCAAACTATTTTCACAAGAATGGCATTAACTTGTTTAATGCCTAGTTCTGTTTTAAATGTTTTAGGATTACAGAAGTGTTACTAAGAAAAAATTCACATAATCAGTGTATCAAGGGCATTTTCTCACAATTAGCTCAAGAGCCCCCAGATTCCTAAATACCTTCAGCAATAGGAATGTTTAATCCAGATCTGGGTGCCAGGCACACAGGGGAGGAACTGGAGCAAGCTGTTCTTTCTCACTTCATTCACCTCAATTTTTCTAGACCATTGTAGATTTACCACAGTAGATAGAGGGGATAGCAGTGGCTTTTGCATATAAATCCAATATTCTGATTAATGTTCTGCTACAAAAATATATTTGAAAAATATATCCAGAAAATCTTGCATAAAAAGGGCTCCTGATTTCGTAGAGTAGTAGTGTGTACCTTCGCCTTAACAAATCTATTTGAACCTTAATAATGGCAAAATAATAATAACTAAAATTTACTGAGCATTCACTATGTATTAGTTCTTTTTAACAATATTTTATGATATAGATACTAATATCCCTAATGTACCAGTAAGAAAATTAGTTTTGGAACATAATATAACTTATCCAAAGTCATACACATCTACCAATTGGGAGAGTTGTGTCTCAAACCCAGTACCGTTCAACATCAAATCTGTGTTTCAACCATTGCATTTGATTGCCTCTATGTACTCTCTTCATATGAAAGCTATTTTAAGAAAAAATTAGAGCAATGGTCATTATCCCTCTATGCCATATATTACTGTGCTTTAGTTCGTTGGTACATATTGAAATCACTTTATACAGTGTCTGAACTTCCCCTGTTGTTAAGAAGCAAAACTCTAGAGGGATAGACAGACCTCTGAATATTGGGCCTAGATTTTAAAATGATGATCCAGCACTATTTCTGGTATTGGTTATTAATTGATTCCATTTAAGATTGACAGAAAACTGTGATTTTAAAGACATTTTTGAGTTTTTATTGTCCCTGATTTCAAAAGGTATGTGTATTTGGTAGTAGGGGTGAAGGCCATGCTTGTTCAAGCCCTGAAGAGATTTTCAGGGACTTCAGAAACAAAAAGTGGCTGCTCAACTTGTGCTAGTCATAGTCGCAGAGACAGTTTGTTTAGATAAGCTCCTATAATAGGTAGAACCTGGGAGGAATTGAGTGACTGACAGGGAGGTCTGTCCAATTCCCAGAAATGAGTCCTTTCTTGCCTAGTCCAGTGGAATGTGGTGTATGTCATGAATTATTGACTATTGCATATCGATATCTTTGTACTTTTTCTAAAATGAAAAGCTTTTTTTTTTTCCTTTTGGTTTTACCTTCAACATCATTTGATTTCAGGTAACTGATTACAGTTGTTTTTAATCACACAGGTTTGTAGAGCTAAGTCTAAAAGTTGAAGGAAATGAAAGTTACTAAGAAATCCTGAACTTGGTGCTAAAGGGAAGAGCTATCGCAATTTCAGTTGCTAAGCTGCTTCTTTATTGATACAACAAATATAAATAAATAAAATATTACTTAATACGTATAAATAAATAAAAATTCTTCTTTATCGGAATTTTGTATAATGCAGCAAGCTGCCCAGCTAGAAAACATTTTCCGGCTTTCTTTGTAGAACTCATAACCTTATGTTACACTTTTGTCCAAAAAAATACAAGCTTAAAATTTGATAGCTTTTCCATGACAATTAAGCTTTTCTAATATTGGTTCTCCTTCCCTACCCCTTGTTTTCTTTTTCCTGATAGCATGTGGTCGTGAGGCTAAAGTTGTACAAGCCAATTCACAGATTCAAGAGATTTAACTTACAGACATGTGAGAATGAAAGCTATGTGTTAAAGGTGGTAAAAAGAAATATGGAAGGAGCCCAGGGCGTTGGTGACATCACGGACCCACCATTATTTGGGCAAATGACTACTGATGGATTTTGTTAATTTGGGGACCTTATTGGAATTGTGAAAAGAAGGCAGGTGGGGATTGGGTGTCTGGAGTGTGTTCAACCAAAGGTTGACTGTAAAATGTATTTGCCTCTTAGTCTCCTTTGAAAAATACCTCCTCTCTTGAGACATTATTCTCTTTTGTACCATCACATATCCTACTTCCAAATTTGAGTCGAAGCCACCTATTCTTAAATGATTTTCTGCCTATTCATGGTGATTAGTGGAGTCATGAGCAATGGAAGTGTATGATTACATTAAAAATACCTCCAGCCTCTAGTCTTAGCCGTTGGCACAGGAATGAGCAAAAGAGTCAGTCTGGGCAATCACACCTCTTCCTGGAAACTTTCAAATTGAAGTGAGAGAAGAAAGAGTCCTTTCCTCTCTTCTCAGAAGTTAGAGGATATGAACCTGCAACTTCTTGAATCCTATGAAAAGGGGATATTCAATTTAACCAAGTGAGAGAACCAAAGATGAGAGACATTGCAAATTCTACTGCAAATGAGTCCATGTACTCATTTCTCTCTGCTCCTATTGTGGTTACATAAGCCAGTGGATCCTTTATTTGCTCGTTAGATCAGGTTAGATGTATTTCACTTGCAGTCCAAAGAATTTCGATGCAATAAGGTAGAGGCACCAGGTTTTTTATTTGTGACTATTTTATTTTATTTTATTTTTTTTTTTTTTTTAAATTTTTATTTATTTATGATAGTCACAGAGAGAGAGAGAGAGAGAGAGAGAGGCAGAGACACAGGCAGAGGGAGAAGCAGGCTCCATGCACCGGGAGCCCGATGTGGGATTCGATCCCGGGTCTCCAGGATCGCGCCCTGGGCCAAAGGCAGGCACCAAACCGCTGCGCCACCCAGGGATCCCTGTGACTATTTTAAAACACAGACTACATTCAAATTTGTGGCATTTATAATGCTTATTATATGACTTTATAATCTAAGCCTTAGTGCAGTTACATGGCCTCTCATTAACTGATTTGTTACCCTTTGACAGAAATGTGTAAAGTTTAATCATTACTTCATTTCAAAATACTCTGTGATTGAAATTATAGCCAATTAGTTAACAGACTGAAATTCGTTAGAGACCCCACACACAGTGATGACTAATAGGACTTTCTATAAAATTATAACTCATAGCAACTGTGACGACTTTGGAAATTACTATTTCTCCCTCCACTATTACATTTGTGTTTAATAGTTCATGTTCACATCCCCAAAATAGTTTATGTCCAAGAATATTTCTCTTTTGAATAAAGTTAAGACTATAGTTCCTAAAAAAGATTTTACTTTCCTAATGTTGTGGTTGTAAATCAGTGTTTCTTAAACTTCAGCAACAACAACAAAAAACAAATGAAAACCTTTTAAGGAAAAATTCTTTGGATACCCAGTATTGACTAGAATGACTATGTTTGTACTATGTATGTAATATTTTAACTAGCTACACATGAATTTATGCACACGTTTTGTACCATGATGCAATTAAAGTCAACAAGACTACAAAGTATTTAGCATTCACAATACTTATATTTTAATATAATAAATTAATAAAAACTAAATAACTATCAGGAACTAACATATTACACTGATTGCTGTAAATGTTTTTGTCATGAATGTACTGGACCTGTAGTATAATGGACTTGTCACCATTGTTATCTATCTGAACCATAAAATTTTTATTTATACAGTATGTGAAATCATTTTGATTTGGCACAAACTTTTGCATATTAAGCCTATGTCTACCTTTTTGTCATTAGTAATAGATAGTACAAAGCATAGTGTTATTTTCATGAGATTAAAAACTTAATAAAAACTTGTTTATTCTATAAAAGTATATATAATTTATAAATTATACCTGAAACAATGCTTTTTTTAAATTGTAAATAAACTTCCACAAAGATGCAAACATATTTGGGACAATTATTGTCATTTTCACTGTAGAACAATCTAAGATCATTAAACATGAAATACTTAATGAGAGGCGAATACTCTGTATCCACATTACAAGCAAACGAAGAGGTGAACACTAAAATTTGTATGAGTCATAAAATGATAGTGAATATGTTGCATATTATTTTTAGATTATTAGAAACATGAAAGCAAGCAAACTTCATTACGAGCAATGATGATTGTAATTACCAATCTTTATTTTTTATTTTATTCTTATTTATTTATTTATTTATTTATTTATTTATTTATTTATTTATAATAAATTTATTTTTTATTGGTGTTCAATTTGCCAACATACAGAATAACACCCAGTGCTCATCCCGTCAAGTGCCCCCCTCAGTGCCCGTCACCCATTCACCCCCACCCCCCGCCTTCCTCCCCTTCCACCACCCCTAGTTCATTTCCCAGAGTTAGGAGTCTTCATGTTCTGTCTCTCTTTCTGATATTTCCTACCCATTTCTTCTCCCTTCCCTTCTATTCACTTTCACTATTATTTATATTCCCCAAATGAATGAGACCATATAATGTTTGTCCTTCTCCGACTGACTTACTTCACTCAGCATAATACCCTCCAGGTCCATCCACGTCGAAGCAAATGGTGGGTATTTGTCATTTCTAATGGCTGAGGAATATTCCATTGTATACATAGACCACATCTTCTTTATCCATTCAGCTTTCTATGGACACCAAGGCTCCTTCCACGTTTGGCTATTGTGGACATTGCCGCTATTACCAATCTTTAAAAAAAAAGAGAAAAGAACAAAATCTGGAGGAATTAATACTTCCTGATTTCAAGAATTACTTGAATCCACTGTGTGGTATTGGAGTAAAAACACATCAGTGGATTACTGGAACTAAATACAGAGTTCAGAATTAGACCAAAACATGAACATTTAATTAATTTTTAAAAAGAATGCCTTCAGTTTTGAAGAATATTTTCATTAGATATATGACTTTGGTTAGTTTTTATTTCAGCACTTCAGAGAAGGTGCTCCACTGTCGTGTAGTCTTTAGGATTTCTGTTGAGAAGTTTGCTGGTGTTCAATTTGTTGTTCTTCTCTATAATTAATGTTTCATGTTTCTTTGAGTGCTCTCAAGATTTTCAGCAGGTTAAAAATGATAATCCTATGTCTAGTTCTCTTTGATTTTGTCATATTTGAGTTTGCTGAGTTTCTTAAATCTGTACATGTATGTCTGTCATTGAATTTTGGAAGTTCTCAGACATAATTTTTTCAAATATTTTTCCACTTATTTCTTTTTCCTCTTATTCTTGTACTTCAATTACTTATATAATTGACTTTTGAAATTTTCCCATAAATCTCTGAAGATCTACTTATTTATTTCGTTCAATCTGTTTTCCTCTCTGTCCTTCAGAATGTATTATTTGATTGCTCTTCATTAACTTTTCCCCTTGTCATTCTCATTTTGCTATTGAGACAGTCTGGTGAATTTACTTTTAGATATTACATATTTTAATTCTAAAATTTATATTTGATTATTTTTTGATAGTTGACATGTCTTTGCTGAGACTTCCTGTCATTTCACTCATCATGAGCACATGTGCTTTTATTCCACTAAGCAGAGTTAAAATAGCTGTTTTGAAGTCTTTGTCATATAATCTTCAGCATCTCTATTACCTTTGGGTGGGAGTTTGATATCTTGTATTTGTCTTTACACTTTAGGTTATGTCCCATTTTCATGGTTTAATTTATGTTAAGTAAATTTCTTGCATATTCTGAACATTGTAAATATGATGGATTCCAGATTATGTGGTAAGCTCCAAAGTGTTGATATGTTTGTTTTTGTCAGGGAATTAAGTAGGGTAGACAAAAATAAGGGCAGCAACTCAGATATCATTTCAGTTCTTTAAACCTTAGTTGTTAGCTGCTTATAGTTTGCCCACATAGTAGTGATTTAGGGAACAGCATGGACTTAAGGTGAAATTAGGTACCTCTGGGTACCTCTGGAGCTTCTTTCTCAATCTTTAGAGGCTATTGTTGCCCCAGGGGTTCTTCCTCTGGTTCCAGAAAGATGGTAAAATTCTCTGTCAGAATTTGAGTTACTTGACTTACAGCCAAGGTCAAACTATATATGCCCACAGTAGAGAGGGGGAACAAAAGAAGAAAGAAACTCACTCTGTTGAATGTTTGCTCCAAATTTTGACCTCAATTCACAAATTTCCTGTTTTTATCCAATCTCCCGAGTCTTCAGGTATCTGTTGTTGTTGTTGTTGTTGTTGTTGTCGTCGTCATTGTCTAGGTTTATAGCTGTTAGTTATGGGAGAATCAGTTTCTTAGGAACTAACCTCTCTGACAGTTGAATATCTATTACTTTCAAATGGAGACAAGCCCAGGAAAAATTCTGCTTTCTTTTTATATGTTTGTATTAAAGTTGGGACCCTGCTGGAAAATTCTCATATCTTAACATTTAGAATAAATGGAAAGATAATCCATGTTTGTGGATTGGGAGAACCAATACTGTTAAAATGTTTTTTACTCAAAGCAATCTACATATTTAATGCAATCTTTATAAAAAAAACAATAGCATTTTTCATAGAACTGAAACAAATAATCCTAAAATTTGTATTGGACTTTGAATAGCTAAAGAAATTTTGAAAAAGAACAATGCTGGAGTTATTACAATCCCAGATTTCAAATTATACTGCAAAACTGTAGTATGATAATAACACAGAAATAGATACACAGATCAACAGAGGAGACTAGAGAGCCTAGAAATAAATCCACACTTGTATGGTCAATTAATATATGACAGAGGAGGCAAGAATATACAAGGGGAAAAAGACAGTCTTTAATAAATGATGCCTGGAAAACTGGGTGCTACATGCAAAAGAATGAAACTAGACCACTTTCTTACACCATACACAAGGTTAAACTCAAAACAGCTTAGTGTCCTTAAATATGAGACTTGAAACCATAAAACTCTTAGAAGAAAACATAGGCAGTAATTTATTTGATATCAGCTGTAGAAACATTTTTCTGGATCACTCTCCTAAGGCGAGGGAAACAAATGCAAAATTAAACTGTTGGAACCATACCAAAATAAAAAGCTTTTGCACAGCAAAGAAAACTGAACAAAATGAAAAGGCAGCCTACTAAATGGGAGAAGATTTTTGCAATAGATATATCCATTAAGGGGTTGATATCCAAAATATATAAAGAGTTTATACAACTCAACCCCCCCAAAACCAAATAATCCAAATTAAAAATGGGCAGAAGACCTGAATAGACATTTTCCCAAGTAAGATATATGAATGGCCAACAGACACAAAAAAGATGCTCAACATCACTAATCATCAGTGAAGTGCAAATTGAAACTGCAGTGAGA
The DNA here is from genome assembly GCF_003254725.2 of Canis lupus dingo. Taxonomy (NCBI): domain Eukaryota; kingdom Metazoa; phylum Chordata; class Mammalia; order Carnivora; family Canidae; genus Canis; species Canis lupus. The sequence continues at coordinate 23,704,647 of NC_064271.1, forward strand.
TACCACCTCTACCTGTTAGAATAGCTACAATCAAAAAGACAAGAAATAACGAGCGTTGGCAAGGATGTGGAGAAAAAGAACCCTTGCACTATTGGTGGGAATGCAAATTGGTGCAGCCACTGTAGAAAACAGTATGGAGGCTCCTCAAAAAATTAAAAACAGAATTATCATATGATCCAGTAATTTCACTACTGGATGTTTACCCAAAGCAACATGAAAATACTAATTCAAAAACACATATGCATCCCTATGTTAGTGCAACATTATTTACAATAGCCAAATTATGGAAGCAACCCAAGTATTCTTTGGTAGATGAATGAACAACGATGTGTTATATATACACAATGGAAAATTACTCAGCTGTAAAAAAAAAAAAAAGAGTGAAATACTACCATTTTACCAACATGGATGGATCTAGAGGATACAATGTAAGTGAAATAAGTCTAAGAAAGACTGAGAAATATAATTACCACATAATTTCACTTGTGGAATTTAAGAAACAAAACAGAATAAGAAAAGACAAACAAAAGAATAGACTCTTAAACAGACAACAAATTGGTGGTTGTCTGAGGGGAAGTGGATAGAGTGAGGAATGAAATAGATAAAGAGGATTAAGAGTCAATTTATTGTGATGGACACTGAGTAATGTATAGAACTATTGAATTATTGTACACCTGAAACTAATATAACACTGTATATGAATTACATTTCAATTTAAAAAAACCTGTTGTCCCATTTTAAAAAAGAGAAAGGTAGCAAATATGTCCACTTGTATACCTTGAGAAATCTTCCTAATTCCTTGACTTGAGTGAAATATGAAGACTAGTAACATGAGTTCTGTGACCTGAAAAAGAGATGCAAAATTTTGTGTTAATTTTATTGACCAATAGACCACATTTCAATTGTCCTGCTGCTCTTTCTGTCCTACCTGGTTTGTAGTTTTACTTGGGTCTTTCTTCCCTCTCAAATATAGTTTTAATATTTCTTGATAGTGCCAGTGTCTCTTTAGCCAAACATAATCTGTTTCTTGCCAGGCATTGTTCTGCTATCACAGGATGTGTTCCAGAAAACCAAATTCTTTCTTCAGCACCATAAATATAGCTGACTATTCATTTCTCACATCTTCTCCTCTTTCTTCAAAATTATAATCTGGAGGAGAAGATACAAATATGCAATTAATTAAATTAGATTAAAATTTAAAAAATTGAAATGAAAATACCTTAAATTTCTTATTCAGGGCTTTAAATTTTTTATCTATTCATTCCTGTTTTTTCCTTTCTTTTTTGTTTTGTTTTACAGTTTATTTTATGGACCTGAAGAAATGACCAGCGGAGAATTTGACAGATATTGCTAAGCTTCCTGCCTCATTTTGTTCTGTCTCTTAGTAAGAGTCTCATTTACTGAAAGTGCTCCATCAGAATGTGGATGACATTCTTTCAGAGATTTTTTAAAGATTTTATCTGTTTATCCACAAGAGACACACACAGAGAGAGAGAGAGAGAGAGAGAGGCAGAGACACAGGCAGAGGGAGAATCAGGCTCCATGCAGGGAGCCCGACGTGGGACTTGATTCCGGGTCTCCAGGATCACATCCTGGGCCAAAGGTGGTGCTAAACTGGTGAGCCACCCAGGCTGCCCCATTTCAGAGATACTTTTGAAGAGATTCCTACCACAGTGTAAAGTTGGATTTAGCATCTCCAAGGTCACTGTCAGTATTAAAGCACAATGATACATTGCAATGTTATCACTTCACATTGGAAGGAGCTGTTATTTTACCTAATAACCATGTGTTTTAGAATTAATAGGTCTTTTAAATACATAGAAATAATCCCAAAAATTATATATCTTTTCATACTAATATACAAATCATGAAATTAAAGGAAGGCTGGTTAGTAATAAGGGGCTGAGTTATTGCTTTACTATTCGAGAAGTCTGCCATTAACCTGACAGAGGCTCCACACAGAAAAATCATTCTGTAGGGGAAGAAGCCAAAAGGCCTGTGCTGAAAGAAAACTCATTTGATGATATTAATTGCATTTTCCTTCCTTTGCAGTATTGTAAAACCTAAACATATTAATGGTGTTCATTTCCTTGCCTAGAAGGGGAAGGTTACATTGCTCTAAGCTCTTTGTAAATTTTAGAGCATATGTTACATAGTAATTTGATTCTCCTACTTTACAGAGTTTCAGGAGCTTCATTCCTTTGATCAGAAGCTGTGAAGCCAGAGCCACTTGGGATTCCAAATGCTGTCTGCCAGCCACTGGCCCTCATGATAGTTCATCCTGCCAAGTGGACAGAGACTGATTATTTTCTGCTTCCCAATTTCTGAGTCCTACACTGTAGGTTAGACCAGCCCATAAAGTTGACTTTGTGTATACAGTACTGTGAGATGGCATAATCGACACATTTTTCTTCCTGCACACAGCAGCAGAAGAGAAGAGCATGCTCTATTAGTTGATCTGCTGAAAGCTTGGTCCACAGGGAAATAAATCTTTCAACCTTTGAGTTATAAGGACTGCAGTTTTCCTCGGGCAGTACAGATCTTTTAATTTGGTTTTCTGTGTAAAGCCAAACCTTAGTTTTCAGTATTCCCATATATGCAGGAACACTATAAATCATTTTTATCTACCTGCTATTTTATTAATTGTAAAGTTTTATAATTATTATACTTTCTTTTATTTTAAGACTTTATTTATTTATTCATGAGAGACACACGGAGAGAGAGGCAGAGACACAGGCAGAGGGAGAAGCAGGCTCCATTCCATGCAGGTAGCCTGTCATGGGACTCCATCCCAGGTCTCCAGGGTCAGGCCTTGGGCTGAAGGCGGCGCTAAACCACTGAGCCACCCGGGCTGCCCCATTATACTTTCTAATATTACATTTTTCTACGTTGCATGCCCATGATTCATATCTACAAGAATGATCTCATTTAGCAGAAGAGTAAAAGTAGAATAAATTAAAGATATGTAGACATTTTTCAGTTTTAACCAACACACTAATTACTCAGCCATTTCTATTACTGAAGGGCAATTGAGAATCAAATTATCTGTAAAATTAAAAATATGCCTGTGGCAGATTGAATTACTGTATCTTAATTATTCACTGTTCTCTATTCATACCCTTTGTCATGTAATTTTATAAGTCCTTTTACAGAAAGCGGGCTATATACTTTTATTGCTCTTTGGGCTTGGCCAATGAATATAGATGAATGTGATTGACCAAAGCCACAGAAAGCAATTGCCTGAGTGGTCTGGCTCCCTTGCACTTCTGCCTTCAAGAGAAGGATATTCCAGCTAACTCTCTTGTCCAAGGAGATGAGATCTACTTGGAGAAGAGCTACATGGTTGACCTGGAAACCTGAGGCTGGCTGCATAGTCTAGCTTAGGTTAGGTGATTCCTAACTAAGAATGAGCAACAAGAGCAAGCTCAGCTTTCAGGGAAGTGGCTCAGCCAATTTTCAATCAAAGACAGTGGCAATCAACTAATATTCGATAAAGGAGGAAAGACTATCCATTGGAAGAAAGACAGTCTCTTCAATAAATGGTGCTGGGAAAATTGGACATCCACATGCAGAAGAATGAAACTAGACCACTCTCTTGCACCATACACAAAGATAAACTCAAAATGGATGAAAGATCTAAATGTGAGACAAGATTCCATCAAAATCCTAGAGAAGAACACAGGCAACACCCTTTTTGAACTCGGCCACAGTAACTTCTTGCAAGATACATCCACGAAGGCCAAAGAAACAAAAGCAAAAATGAACTATTGGGACTTAATCAAGATTAGAAGCTTTTGCACAGCAAAGGATACAGTGAACAAAACTCAAAGACAACCTCCAGAATGGGAGATGATATTTGCAAATGACATATCAGATAAAGGGCTAGTTTCCAAGATCTATAAAGAACTTCTTAAACTCAACACCAAAGAAACAAACAATCCAATCATGAAATGGGCAAAAGACATGAACAGAAATCTCACAGAGGAAGACATAGACATGGCCAACATGCACATGAGAAAATGCTCTGCATCACTTGCCATCAGGGAAATACAAATCAAAACCACAATGAGATACCACCTCACACCAGTGAGAATGGGGAAAATTAACAAGGCAGGAAACAACAAATGTTGGAGAGGATGCGGAGAAAAGGGAACCCTCTTACACTGTTGGTGGGAATGTGAACTGGTGCAGCCACTCTGGAAAACTGTGTGGAGGTTCCTCAAACAGTTAAAAATATACCTGCCCTACGACCCAGCAATTGCACTGTTTGGGATCTACCCCAAAGATACAAATGCAATGAAATGCCGGGACACCTGCACCCCGATGTTTCTAGCAGCAATGGCCACGATAGCCAAACTGTGGAAGGAGCCTCGGTGTCCAACGAAAGATGAATGGATAAAGAAGATGTGGTTTATGTATACAATGGAATATTACTCAGCTATTAGAAATGACAAATACCCACCATTTGCTTCAACGTGGATGGAACTAGAGGGTATTATGCTGAGTGAAGTAAGCCAGTCGGAGAAGGACAAACATTATATGTTCTCATTCATTTGGGGAATATAAATAATAGTGAAAAGGAATATAAGGGAAGGGGGAAGAAATGTGTGGGAAATATCAGAAAGGGAGACAGAACGTAAAGACTGCTAACTCTGGGAAACGAACTAGGGGTGGTAGAAGGGGAGGAGGGCGGGGGGTGGGAGTGAATGGGTGACGGGCACTGGGGGTTATTCTGTATGTTAGTAAATTGAACACCAATAAAAAAAAAAAGAAAAAAAAAGACAGTGGCAAGAATTTATGAGGAAAATACTTTTTTCCTATATGAGTTTGTGATATTTTAGTATAGAGACTATCTTATTGGTGCTATATACTTTTAACTAAAGTAGTCATCATGAATTCACATTTACTAAATTCCATGTCTTAAACTAATAATGGGTCTTTTTGTTTTAGCACCTTTTCAGAAGCTCAATTACCTTATTCACCAGTAACTCTAAAAATTGGTCTAAAAGTAAAAATATAAAAAATTTGATGTATGAAAAGATAAATCCTCAGCTTCTCAAAAGAAAAAGGTCAAGAATAACTCACTTTTCTAGATTTATGTATTGTTAACCACCCACTGAAAAGTAATTAAAGCAATCAAGGAAAGTGGAACTATTTTAAAATTCTTGAAAAACATGGTTTATATTATAAGTAAAAGTGTCTGTATGAAACACCTCATCCACTAGGGAGCTCAACATTGCCATTTCACATGGGTCCTTACAAGATCTAGTGTGGCAGGAGAGGAAAGATGTGGTTATTTTAGCTGATGGGAGTCCCAAGAGCATGCGTTAACTTAGATGTAAAAGAACTGATGGAAATGACCTGTTGCATATTAAATGAAAGCATTTCAAATTTAAGGGGCTATTCCTCATGTCTGTGGCCACCAAATGTATTTATGGCTTACTGATTTTACATTTTGAAAAATAAACATTTTATTCCCATCTGTTCTACTCTAAAATTCCTATTACTTTGTTAAGAATTTATTTGTGTATTCCTTCTCATTTGGAGGAACTGAGTTTAAAGATCAGAACTTCAAATACTTAGCACAAAGAAAAGCTAGGCTTGGACAGAGTTGCGGTAATCAGTCTCCCTTAAGCTGTAAGGATCACCAAAAATAGGGAATCCTCCCTGCAAAACCACCTTTTTTTCAAAGTTCTGTTTGTAAACTAGAAGGTGCCATTTAATTTGTTCATCTGACCACATTTTGTCTGCTTGTGAGCGTTCTCGCTTGTACAAATTTCTGTGATTCCCTCCCCAGCCTCATTCTCTAGAATCATTCCCATGCTCATTCATAATCATGCTTTCAGTCTACTGCATTCTCTGTGCTTCCTCGTTGTGAGCAACTCCATACATTCTCCAGGCCATTCTTCTGGAATTGGGGAGACCTTTTGATACCTAAACTGATTATTCTCTTTATATTCTCTAATATTAGTCTTTCTTCACTATCACTTGAGGTACTTTTGTGTTCTACGTTTATATGTATGAAGAATAGCTTTAGGCAAATGTCTGAGAAGAAACACTCAGGTTGAAGTTGGACAAAAAAGATATTTTTGTCAATGAAGGAAAGGGACTCAAGCAGTGATATTAACAATGGCTGACATTAAAGGAAACTATAATTAAATCCTTTCAAAGAAAGTACTATGATGAGATTTTTAAAAAGATTTATTTATTTATTTATTTATTTATTTATTTATTTATTTATTTTTTATTGGTGTTCAATTTGCCAACATATAGAATAACATCAAGTGCCCCCCTCAGTGCCCATCACCACTCGCCCCCACCCCCCACCCACCTTCCCTTCCCCCACCCCTAGTTCATTTCCCAGAGTTAGGAGTCTCTCATGTTCTGTCTCCCTTTCTGTTCCCACTTATTTATTTATTTAAGAGAGAGAAGGAAAGCAAGGGGAGGAGCACAGGGAGAGAGAGAATCCCAAGCTGACTCCATACTTAACACAGAGCCTAGTGAGGCGCCCGATCCTACAACCCTGAGATCATGACCTGAGCTGCCACTCAACTGACTGAGCCACTTAAGCACCCCTATAATAAGAATTTTAAAATTAAACCTACAGTGGTATGTGTATTTAGCATTTGGAGCCTTCTAAAGTTCAAAATATCTCAACTTGTTAGACTTGAGTAGATATATTCTCAAATTTAGTAATGTCAGTACTCTGAAATTTAGCCTTACTATCAGTGTTTAAATAATTTAATTCAACATGTATTTATTTAAAATCTACCATGGGCTAGATATGGTTTTAGATGTTGAATGATATTGGTGAACATGTATCTGTGTACTCTTGGAACTTACAGTCTAGTGGAGGAGATAAATAATAAACAATAATTATATTAAAGCTTTGTAATATTTGTGGGAAATGCTATACATAAAAAAATGTAGACCTCATTGAGAATATATAACAGAATCTTACCAGGTGAAAGAGGGAAGGGTGAAAGTAATATTTAGCTGAAATAAAATTTCAAAGATGTAGTTAACTAAGTTAGTAAAAGATCCAGGTACAGAATTTTTAAGCAGAAGAAAGAGAACACCCTGAGGTTAGTAGAGGAAATGGTGTGCATGAGTTTTTATTCTTTCATAGTTCTGCAGATACTGGTAAAGATACAAATTACCTAGGAAATTAGAAACACAAGAAAATTTAGACATGCATACTAAGAATGTCGGGACTACCCCTAAAACAGTATATCTATAAAGTTGAAGTAAAAATGTAAGAACATAAAAATCAATCTGTTGTTAATAAAGATTAATAAAAATCTTTATTTTTTATATTGAAAAATAAGCAAAGAATAAACATAATAAACATAAAACCTGTTGTTAATAAATATTAACAAAGATCTTTATTTTTATGTTGAAAAAATAAGCAAGGAATAAGCATAATAAACATAAACCCTTAATAATATGGTAGAAGTAAATCCAAATGTGTCATAAACTACAAGAATATTATATTTGCCTATTAAAAGACTGAAAATATCAGATAATATTATTTTTAGAGTGTCTACTCTGGTTAGCTTTACAAAGGGAAGATGTGTTACATGAGTTGAAGATGGATTTGAAGGGAGAAAAAGTGTAAAGGGCAAGAAAAGTTCAGAGAACATTTCAGTTTTGATGGTGGATATAGAAACAGAGTAAAATAGATATTTTAAGGAGATACTTGGGAAGTAGGTTTAATAGTTCATTGTATAATCTAAGGATCAGAAGCCCATGTACTCCTAAATCTTACAACCTTCTAAAGTTGTCTTCTTCACTGAACTTTTAAAATAAATGATTATAAGTCCCATACCACAAAACTGACAAATCTAGTTCTTTGTTTCTTCTTGCAGTATCGCAAGACTCATATGTAACTATGCATCTTAGTGATCTGATACTTACCTCTTGTCTCTTATGAATTCTCAGTGGTTATTATATGATACATGTCCTTTGATTTTCTGTCCCCTCTTTCCTCAAATCTTGTTTAAAACTCATTTCTTTATTTCTAGTAGCTAGTGATATCATAAAGCATTATCAGACTTTTATTCAAAATGGGGAGTCACAGAAGAATGTAACAATAGCATCACATTTAAAGTATTAGTCATCTTTATCTTATGACTTTCTTAGTCTTCTCTGCCATTACAAGTTTATACCTGATTGTCATTAGCCCACAGGTTATGTCCCTAAACCTTGTGATTCAGCCTTACTTTTTTCCTTCTTACATATAACCTTTCTTTCACTCACTACACATTGCTTTATTAAAAGAAGATAATTACTTTTTAAAAGATTTTATTTACTTATTCATGAAAGACAGAGAGAGGCAGAAACATAGAGGGAGAAGCAGGCTTACTATGTGGAGCTTGGTGCGGGACTTGATCCCAGGACCCCGAAGTCATGAACTGAACCAAAGGCAGATACTCAACCATTGAACCACCCAGGCACTCTAGAAAATAATAATTTAAAACTAATTATTCTCATTGTTTTTATGCAAGCAATTATATCCTTCCTTTGTACTGTCCCTTATTTCTTGATCATAATTTGGAGTAATCTTTTAATATTCAGTTAGGACATAAAGACATTTTGTAAAATAATAACAATTCTTTTCCCCCAAAAAAATCTAAAGTTCAAGGGTGATTCCCAGTTTCTGGCTGGTACCACTTATTAAAGTGGAAACATGATGGGCTAGTATTTTGGAGGGAGCAGTAGAATTGGAATGATGAGTTTGATTTTGAGTATATTGATCTTAAGCTACCTGAGGAGAACCATTTGAGCCAAAAGTCAAGAAAAAAGCTAGGCATATAATATTGTAGTTAGAGACTTTACATTTTTTCCATATACATAATAATTGAATCCATGGGTGTCTCTGTGATGGACACAGCAGGTGGTATAGAATTAAAGGAGAATAAATAATTCCAACATTCAGAGTTTTAATAGATAAAGAGGAGAGACTAACCAAGAATTTGCCAGAGAGATAGAATGAAATCCAGGGGTTTCTAGTGATCATGAAGGCCCAGTGAGGCAGGGATGGGAGAAAGTATTTTTTTTTATCATAGAAAGTGAGAGTCTTCTTTAATCTCAGCCCCTAGAAAAATTCCTCTTAGCACATTAGGTTTGTATACATGCCTTCTGGAATGCTTCTATGCATATATTAACATTTACAGTACTTTAGTCTAATATTTCCAGACTCAAGTCCAATGTTTGAGGGGGTTCCCCTACAATACCAAGCAGTTCTTGAACACTGCCAACGTATCTGAGAAATTAACTCAATTCTGACACTGTCTATCTGGATAACATCAGATGCCATAGGTTAAGATTTCAGTCATATAAGACTGTCCCCCCAATCCCTACTTTATTTTTTTTAATTTATTTCTTATTGGTGTTCAATTTACCAACATACAGAATAACCCCCAGTGCCCATCACCCATTCATTCCCACCCCCTGCCCTCCTCCCCTTCTACCACCCCTAGTTCGTTTCCCAGAATTAGGAGTCTTTATGTTCTGTCTCCCTTTCTGATATTTCCCACGAATTTCTTCTCCCTTCCCTTATATTCCCTTTCACTATTATTTATATTCCCCAAATGAATGAGAACATATAACGTTTGTCCTTCTCCGACTGACTGACTTCACTCAGCATAATACCCTCCAGTTCCATCCACGTCGAAGCAAATGGTGGGTATTTGTCGTTTCTAATGGCTGAGTAATATTCCATTGTATACATAGACCACATCTTCTTTATCCATTCATCTTTCGATGGACACCGAGGCTCCTTCCACAGTTTGGCTATTGTGGCCATTGCTGCTAGAAACATCGGGGTGCAGGTGTCCCGGCGTTTCATTGCATCTGTATCTTTGGGGTAAATCCCCAACAGTGCAATTGCTGGGTCGTAGGGCAGATCTATTTCTAACTCTTTGAGGAACCTCCACACAGTTTTCCAGAGTGGCTGCACCAGTTCACATTCCCACCAACAGTGTAAGAGGGTTCCCTTTTTTCCGCATCCTCTACAACAGTTGTTGTTTCCTGCCTTGTTAATTCTCCCCATTCTCACTGGTGTGAGGTGGTATCTCATTGTGGTTTTGATTTGTATTTCCCTGATGGCCAGTGATGCAGAGCATTTTCTCATGTGCTTACTGGCCATGTCTATGTCTTCCTCTGTGAGATTTCTCTTCATGTCTTTTGCCCATTTCATGATTGGATTGTTTGTTTCTTTGGTGTTGAGTTTAATAAGTTCTTTATAGATCTTGGAAACTAACCCTTTATCTGATATGTCATTTGCAAATATCTTCTCCCATTCTGTAGGTTGTCTTTGAGTTTTGTTGACTGTATCCTTTGCTGTGCAAAAGCTTCTTATCTTGATGAAGTCCCAATAGTTCATTTTTGCTTTTGTTTCTTTTGCCTTCGTGGTTGTATCTTGCAAGAAGTTACTGTGGCCGAGTTCAAAAAGGGTGTTGCCTGTGTTCTCCTCTAGGATTTTGATGGAATCTTGTCTCACATTTAGATCTTTCATCCATTTTGAGTTTATCTTTGTGTATGGTGCAAGAGAGTGGTCTAGTTTCATTCTTCTGCATGTGGATGTCCAATTTTCCCAGCACCATTTGTTGAAGAGACTGTCTTTCTTCCAATGGATAGTCTTTCCTCCTTTGTCGAATATTAGTTGACCATAAAGTTGAGGGTCCATTTCTGGGTTCTCTATTCTGTTCCATTGATCTATGTGTCTGTTTTTGTGCCAGTACCACACTGTCTTGTCTTGATGACCACAGCTTTGTAGTACAACCTGAAATCTGGCATTGTGATGCCCCCAGATATGGTTTTCTTTTTTAAAATTCCCCTGGCTATTCAGGGTCTTTACTGATTCCACACAAATCTTAAAATAATTTGTTCTAACTCTCTGAAGAAAGTCCATAGTATTTTGATAGGGATCGCATTAAACGTGTATATTGCCCTGGGTAACATTGACATTTTCACAATATTAATTCTGCCAATCCATGAGCATGGAATATTTTTCCATCTCTTTGTGTCTTCCTCAATTTCTTTCAGAAGTGTTCTATAGTTTTTAGGGTAGAGATCCTTTACCTCTTTGGTTAGGTTTATTCCTAGGTATCTTATGCTTTTGGGTGCAGTTGTAAATGGGATTGACTCCTTAATTTCTCTTTCTTCAGTCTCATTGTTAGTGTATAGAAATGCCACTGATTTCTGGGCATTGATTTTGTATCCTGCCACGCTACCAAATTGCTGTATGAGTTCTGGCAATCTTGGGGTGGAGACTTTTGGGTTTTCTATGTAGAGTATCATGTCATTGGCGAAGAGGGAGAGTTTGACTTCTTCTTTGCCAATTTGAATGCCTTTAATGTCTTTTTGTTGTCTGATTGCTGAGGCTAGGACTTCTAGTACTATGTTGAACAGCAGTGGTGAGAGTGGACATCCCTGTCTTGTTCCTGATCTTAGGGGAAAGGCTCCCAGTGCTTCCCCATTGAGAATGATATTTGCTGTGGGCTTTTCGTAGATGGCTTTTAAGATGTTGAGGAATGTTCCCTCCATCCCTACACTCTGAAGAGTTTTGATCAGGAATGGATGCTGTATTTTGTCAAATGCTTTCTCTGCATCTAATGAGAGGATCATATGGTTCTTGGTTTTTCTCTTGCTGATATGATCAATCACATTGATTGTTTTACAGGTGTTGAACCAGCCTTGTGTCCCGGGGATAAATCCTACTTGGTCATGGTGAATAATTTTCTTAATGTGCTGTTGGATCCTATTGGCTAGTATCTTGTTGAGAATTTTTGCATCCATGTTCATCAGGGATATTGGTCTGTAATTCTCCTTTTTGGTGGGGTCTTTGTCTGGTTTTGGAATTAAGGTGATGCTGGCCTCATAGAACGAATTTGGAAGTACTCCATCTCTTTCTATCTTTCCAAACAGCTTTAGGAGAATAGGTATGGTTTCTTCTTTAAACGTTTGATAAAATTCCCCTGGGAAGCCATCTGGCCCTGGACTCTTGTGTCTTGGGAGGTTTTTGATGACTGCTTCAATTTCCTCCCTGGTTATTGGCCTGTTCAGGTTTTCTATTTCTTCCTGTTCCAGTTTTGGTAGTTTGTGGCTTTCCAGGAATGTGTCCATTTCTTCTAGATTGCCTAATTTATTGGCATATAGCTGTTCATAATATATTTTTAAAATCGTTTGTATTTCCTTGGTGTTGGTAGTGATCTCTCCTTTCTCATTCATGATTTTATTAATTTGAGTCTTCTCTCTCTTCTTTTTAATAAGGCTGGCTAATGGTTTATCTATCTTATTAATTCTTTCAAAGAACCAACTCCTGGTTCTGTTGATCTGTTCCAGAGTTCTTCTGGTCTCGATTTTGTTGAGTTCTGCTTGAATCTTTATTAACTCTCTTCTTCTCCTAGGTGTAGGATCTATTTGCTTTTTTTCTCTAGCTCCTTTATGTGTAAGGTTAGCTTTTGTATTTGAGTTCCTTCCAGTTTTTGAATGGATGCTTGTATTGCGATGTATTTCCCCCTTAGGACTGCTTTTGCTGCATCCCAAAGATTTTGAACGGTTGTATCTTCATTCTCATTAGTTTCCATGAATCTTTTTAATTCTTCCTTAATTTCCTGGTTGACCCTTTCATCTTTTAGCAGGATGGTCCTTAACCTCCACGTGTTTGAGGTCCTTCCAAACTTCTTATTGTGATTTAGTTCTAATTTCAAGGCATTATGGTCTGAGAATATGCAGGGGACGATCCCAATCTTTTGGTATCGGTTCAGACCCGATTTGTGACCCAGTATGTGGTCTATTCTGGAGAAAGTTCCATGTGCACTTGAGAAGAACGTGTATTCAGTTGAGTTTGGATGTAAAGTTCTGTAGATATCTGTGAAATCCATCTGGTCCAGTGTATCATTTAAAGCTCTCGTTTCTTTGGAGATGTTGTGCTTAGAAGACCTATCGAGTATAGAAAGAGCTAGATTGAAGTCACCAAGTATAAGTGTATTATTATCTAAGTATTTCTTCACTTTGATCATTAATTGATTATTTGGCAGCTCCCACATTCGGGGCATATATATTGAGGATTGTTAAGTCCTCTTGTTGAATAGATCCTTTAAGTATGATATAGTGTCCCTCTTCATCTCTCACTACAGTCTTCGGGGTAAATTTTAGTTTATCTGATATAAGGATGGCTACCCCTGCTTTCTTTTGAGGACCATTTGAATGGTAAATGGTTCTCCAACCTTTTATTTTCAGGCTGTCGGTGTCCTGTCTAAAATGAGTCTCTTGTAGACAGCAAATAGATGGGTCCTGCTTTTTTATCCAGTCTGAAACCCTGCGCCTTTTGATGGGGTCATTAAGGCTGTTCACGTTCAGAGTTACTATTGAGAGATATGAGTTTAGTGTCATCATGATATCTATTCAGTCCTTGTTTTTGTGGATTGTTCCACTGAACTTCTTAAAGGGGAATTTTAAGAGTCCCCCTTAAAATTTCTTGCAGAGCTGGTTTGGAGGTCACATATTCTTTCAGTTCCTGCCTGTCTTGGAAGCTCTTTATCTCTCCTTCCGTTTTGAATGAGAGCCTTGCTGGATAAAGTATTCTTGGTTGCATGTTCTTCTCATTTAGGACCCTGAATATATCCTGCCAGCCCTTTCTGGCCTGCCAGGTCTCTGTGGAGAGGTCTGCTGTTACCCTAAAACTCCTCCCCATAAAAGTCAGGGCTTTCTTGTCTCTTGCTGCTTTAAGGATCTTCTCTTTATCTTTGGAATTTGCAAGCCTAACCATTAAATGTCGAGGTGTTGGACAGTTTTTATTGATTTTAGGGGGGGATCTCCCTATTTCCTGGATCCGAATGCCTGTTTCCCTTCCCAGATTAGGAAAGTTTTCAGCTAGGATTTGTTCAAATACATATTCTGGCCCTCTGGCCCTTTTGGCGCCCTCAGGAACCCCAATTAAACGTAGGTTTTTCTTCCTCAGGCTGTCGTTTATTTCCCTTAATCTAACCTCATGGTCTTTTAATTGTCTCTTTTTTCCTCAGTTTCCCTCTTTGCCATCAACTTGTCTTCTATGTCACTCACTCGTTCTTCCACCTCGTTAACCCTTGTCGTTAGGACTTCTAGTTTGGATTGCATCTCATTCAATTAATTTTTAATTTCTGCCTGATTAGCTCTAAATTCTGCAGTCATGAAGTCTCTTGAGTCCTTTATGCTTTTTTCTAGAGCCACCAGTAGCTGTATAATAGTGCTTCTGAATTGGCTTTCTGACATTGAATTGTAATCCAGATTTTGGAATTCTGTGGGAGAGAGGACTGTTTCTGATTCTTTCTTTTGAGGTGAGGTTTTCCTTCTAGTCATTTTGCTCAGTGCAGAGTGGCCAAAAGCAAGTTGTATTTGGGAAAAGGAGAAAAAGAGAGGAGAGAAGGAAGGAAATAAAAGAGAAAAAAAGGAAGAAAAAAAAGAAAAAGAGAAAGAAAAAGAAAGGAAAAAAAGGGTGGGGGAAGGAAACAAATCAAAAAGCAAAAAAAAAAAAAAAAAAAAAAAAAATACACCGGGGAGTATCTTCTGTTTCTGTGTTCTTTAAGTCCCTTGGCTTCTCCGGGAAGTTGTCTGTCCAGCTGGTCTTCTGGGGGAGGGGCCTGCTGTGCTGATTTTCAGGTGTTAGCAGTTGGGGGAGCTGCTCTGCCCCTGCCTGGTGCAGGGCTCAGTGGGGGTTGTTTACCCCGTGAGGGCCCGGGAGCAACAGCCCTAGTGGCGGGGCCAGCTCTGGAGCCCTGGAGTCAGCCCCCGCAGTAACCCCGGAGCTCTCCGTTTGCAGGGCCTGGAGGCTCCGGGGCGGGGCCGCTGATCTGCTCAGCTCGGGGCAGGAGCGTCCTCGCTGTCCTGGGCCCTCCCGGCCTCTGCCTGTCCCGGGGGAGGCGGGATCCTGGGCTGTGTCCCGGCGCCCTGTGCTCCGGAGCCTGCGCTGGTGGATTCGCGCTCCCGCCCCGCAGCCCCCTCCGCGGAGCCGCCCCCGAGCGCCACCCCCCCCAGCTGCTCCCGCCCCGCAGCCCCCTCCGGGGAGCCGCCGCCCGAGCCTCTCCGAGCTGCTCCCGCCCCGCAGCCCCCTCCGCGGAGCCACCCCCGAGCCCCCCGAGCTGCTCCCGCCCCGCAGCCCCCTCCGCGGAGCCGCCGCCCGAACCCTTCCGAGCTGCTCCGGGTCCTGCCGGGTCCCGCCGCCTGCGCTGCAGCCCTTAGGGAGCTCGGCGCACTCTCCCGGGGCGCAGGTGTCTGTCAGTGTCCCCGGGAGCCTGAGGGCATCCCCGCCCTCCTGGGTCCTGCTCCAACTCCCCGCGAGCCCCTTTCCACCCGGGAAGGTCGGTGCAGCTCCTGCGTCTCCGGGACGGGGCTCTCCTGTCCTGGGGACACTCGCCCCGGCCTCAGCCCGGCTCCTCGCGGGGCCCCTCCCCCTTGGAGGCCTTTTGTTTTTTTATTTCTTTTTCCCCGTTCCTACCTTGATAGATGCGCGAACTCTTCTCACTGTAGCATTCCAGCTGGTCTCTCTTTAAATCTCAGGCCGAATTCGTAGATTTTCAGGATAATTTGAAGGTTATCTAGGTAATTTGGTGGGGACAGGTGATTTGGGGACCCTGCTCTTCCGCCACATTGCCCCTCCTCCGGAGAAAGTAATTTTCAAGAGAGATGTGATCAACAGCATGTGTCAAATGTTGCCATGGGTTTCAACAATAACAAAAACTGGAAAATAATCCATTGAGTATAATTAGCAGCTTTTAATAGTTTCAGTGGAGTCCTGCAGGTGGAAATTGGATTGCAAAGAATTTACACAATGAGGTAAGTGAGAATTATAGAGGATGTAAGTCTATATAAATTTCATGAGAAGTTTAGCCTTGAGCAGAGGAGTGGGTAGTTGGAGGGAAAGGTGGAGTTAAGGTAGGAAGGTTTTTCTTTTCTTAAAATGAAAGAGATTTGATCATGTTTTTTTTTTTTTTTTTGTTTTCATCATGTTTAAGCTCTTTGGAAAGAAAGGAGTAGGGAGGATGGTAAAAATGTAAACATTCTAAGAGGGAAGGGAAAGTGAGGATCCTGACAGAAAGGATGCCATCATGGCCAGAGTCTACAAGCAAGATTTAATTTTCACTTGAATAAAATCAAGAGAATTACACATACAAAAAAACATAGACTCTAGTATTGGATTCCTGCTATCAATTCAGGTAAACAATGGAGCACAGATTAGTAAAAGGTAAATTATCTTAGAGAAAGTTTCCAAACTTTGTGTTTTAAAATTTTTTCCGTAAAATACATTGTAAGTTAGAACATGTAATAAAACAGTTTTCATTTATGGTGTCCTTGAATATAGTAATGTATCTTTCTTCTAAATTGTTTCATAATAACTTGTTTTTAATACTTACATTTTCCATTTCATTTTTTTGTGCAAAATGCACTATAAGAGACTTATTTTTTCATGCAAAGTAAAAAAAAAATGTTGATTCAGAAGTGTTTGCACTTAATTTAAACACTGATGCAATGCTAAAGTCCTTATGGCCTTTCTCTCATTAACAGCTCTAAAACTAATGACTGCTTTTTGGAAGTGAGAAATATGGGTGGATGGTTGCTTGACAATCATAATCAATGGATTAATTTCACTGAGCCTTTATCACATTAAAGCTTTGTGCTCTGGGGCACCTGGGTGGCTCAGTCGGTTAAGTCTTCCACTCTTGATTTCCCCTCAGGTCAGATCTTGGGGTTATGAGATTGAGCCCCCTGTGGAGCTCCACACTCAGGGGGTCTGCTTGAGATCCTCTCCCTCTGCTCCTCCCCTGCCCCCATTCATGCTCTTTCTCTCAAATAAATAAAGAAAATAAATCTTTAAAAAAAGATGTTGTGCTGTGTTTAGGGGTTCACGGATAGATAACATTTCAGGACTTGCCTAGAGGAATGTTTCAGAAAAACATTCTAACCAACACTTTATCTGTGTGGGTAATGGAAATACCATTGAAACTATAACCAAGATTTTAGAGATTGGCATCACATTGAGGAACCATTATCCAGATAGCATCCTCACTAAAATAAAATTTAAAAATTCCAAAATTTATTTATTTATTTATTTATTTTAAATTCCAAAATTTATTTGTACTTCAAGAAAGACATGAAATAAGATGCAGTCCATAGACCCCTGACATTTTTCTTAAACATTCTCTTTCTTTGTTCCCTCTCACACCCATGCTTTTCAGATATTCTCATTTACTATTGTGTACAAAGAAAACTAAACCTGCCACACAAGACCGTCTACTCCCTTCACCTCTCCATATTTTCACCACCCAGTGTCCATCCACACATAGAATCTCCATACATGGTTTTACATTCAGAACATCCAGGGTCCCTACTTTACTTTGCTATTTTGCTTTGCAGAAGATAAAGAAATAACAAGGCGAAATATTCAGGAGAGTTTTTCAAGTTGTCTTCCTCTTGACAACTGTTTGAAATTGAGCTTATAGTTTGGAGCCCAGGCAAAATGTTCTGTTTTTCTATAATCTATTCCTGATTGTCTGCTGTATTTATCCGTGTGTTTTGTTCATACATATATTATGCAATATTTTGGTATGCTGCAAAATGTTGAATGATGATATTTTTAGCTGTTTTCTTCTCTGGGCTATCTTATCTTTCCCATAATTTAACCTTTCTGGTTTTATCTTTCAAACTATATAATTTTAAAATTACATATTCATATTATCATTTTTATCACTTTGACTTGAAATAAGTATTTTATTTTGTCTTCTACACCTTTAACCTTCTAATATCCTTGGATTATTATTTATTTTAGCTTCTTAAACTATTGGTCTTAATAATTTTTATTTATTTTATAATATTCATTTTTTAGATTTAGAAATTATTTTACTTTATTCCTAAAGCTCTTTAAAAGTTGCAACTTCTAAAAACTATGTTATTTCTTATTTTATCCCTCTTATTGAGGCTCCTTTACAATCACATAAATTTTGCCATATTATAATTTTGGCCTTGCCATTATTATACACTTTCATACATAAGCTATAATATTTTTCTACTCTTCTGATTTTATAATTTTATCTTCTAACTTTAATCTTGGGTTTTGCTTTATAATTTTAACACTATTAACTTATGCTCATCTTTGAAGGTTGGTGTAAAACTAAACAATTTCATAGACTCTGTGATAGGTGGCAAAGCTCCAAATGATGGCCAATATGTTTTTAGACATTATGCGGTGCCACAGTGGGAATAGTGTTGAATAAAGAGTGATTAATTCCAGTTAATGGAACATAGATGGGTGGCAGAGGAAATGATATTTCAAATACAAAAGAGAATTGCCTTCATTGAAGTCTATGTGCCCAGCATGATGAATGTATTTAACTCTGATTTATTCCTTTATCCTCTCAACAATCAAGCATAGTGGTATTATTAAATCCAATTTATAAATGAGTCAACTGAAGCTTTTTGAAGACTGATTTTTCCTGGATTGTCCAGAGTAAAAAAATGTAAACTCTGTTCTTCTAATTCCTCACTCCTTTACATCACATATGCTCCCTGAAATAGTTGACCAGGTAATGACAGGGAGCCACTTTGAACCTAATTACAATTGAATGAGTGGAACCAGAACCATTAATGTACCAACTGTAAGGAAGATGGCATTCTTCATAACATGAAGAATGAAATAACATGAATCCAGTCTGCTTACTCTTTAAAGGTCATCATGAAAGAAAGGTAAGAGGCTTACTTTTTATAATTTACTGCTTATTTAAGGTATTTTTATATGGAAAAGGAAACATGCAAAGAAAGCATCTTCTACTGACTTTCTTTTTACTCACATCAAAGTTCTACTGTTTATATCTTATTCTGTAACATTGATAGAAAATTATTTCTACTTATTTAGTAAAGTAACTACTAACTGGCATCTAATTATCTTAAAAATATGTCCCTAGGAACATATTCTCATGTCATGAAATCACTGGTTTTGCTGTAAATTGTCATTTAGAATTCTGAACTAGTACTACTATGCTCTTTAAGCTTTCCACTACTTTATAAACACTCTTGTTGGCCACAAAGTATTTATAGTGCATATGCCAAACTTAATTTGCTAAGAGCCTGGATTTGTTTTTCAGTGTTTTGAAAACTGAATAAATTTTGATGATTGACACCCAGGGTGTGATTCTTTTTCCTGAACTGAAAAATAAATGAAATCTCTCAACTTTTGAATAGTAAACACCCACATTTTAAACAGAGTAAAGGCTTTGGTTATTTGTTTTTCAAAGTGCATTCACTATTAGAAAGTACTCCTAGAAGAAACAACCTTTTATGTTCATTTGAATTTAAAATTTCTCAGTAAAGATACTAGTGACTTGTAAGAATACTTTCCCTAAAAGTTATCAGTGCATTCCTTGTTGACCAAATCAGTTAAACTCAGCATTATTACTCATGTATGTTCCAAATATTTCTGATACTACTGTGAATTAACTTGTGAAGTAAACAGCATATGGAACTTTGTCTATAAGTTACATGTTTTAAATCTAATTCACATGCCACCCCTTAGTGTGTTACTACATGACAATGTAATCTTATCTATAGTATATTGTTTTTTTAGTATATTGATGTTAATTGAATTTTTAAATAATTTGATTATTATAGCTTTCTTTTCAACATATTAGGATCCTAGAACATTTTAGACAATTTAGTAACTTTCTTAATTGAACTTTTCATTGTCAATAAAATGCCAAGATTTTTAATAATGTTTTAAAGAAATCCATATAAGGCAGGTAGTGAAAGCCATATGCAGTTTATGTAAAACAATAAGGACTGTCAAAAATAATAAAAAATCACAAATATTATGGTAGCAAATCTTGAAAAGAAATACCTGTCTATAAAAACATAAAGTTCATGTGGAAAATAAACCACACTTCATTAGAAAAAAAGTCTATTCAATTTTTGTTTTAACCAGGAAGTTAACTTTTTGTCTAATCACAGTATGTCTCCTTAATTCAGGGTTCTGATAACTGCCCCAGATATGCTTTCATTACTTCACTTTTTTCTCTTTATTTTTCCTTTTTCTTTTTCTTTTTTCTTTTTTCTTTTTTTTAGAAATGCTATTGCCATGTATTCTCTGAGTTGTCTCTAGAAATCAGGCAGAAATTACTTGTGAAAAATCACTGCTATTTTCAGTACAAATTAGGATTAACCAAAATGAGTATTAGCCTACTAATTGAAAACAAAAAAATTTCCTAAATAGGCTACTACACAAAAAGGAAACAGAGAAATAATGAGAACTGTTCATCATCTAACCTTGTTTAATCTTTCGCTCTAATTATTAATTAGAATAATCCTTGGAGAGAGCAAATGGATGCATCACTAGTTATTCCTTTCATATAATGATGTGACTTCACTGGGTGTCCTCTCCAGTCTCTTGTTTTGAGTTTGAGGTCAAGTGTGGTGTGGATGGAGAATATTTGTGACAATGTGGGTATCGGGTATCATCATCTCAACAAGTGTTGAATCCAACTTCCTTCCTGGATTTCATTTCTGCTCTTGTGCTCCTCCAATGCCTTCTACTCTACATCAGGTCTTTCTTTTAAGGTCATTGGATCTGACTTGGGGGGAGAGGTTCTCTAGGGTAGATTCATCAGTGTTTGACCTTTGTTATGATTATTGTGGTGTATTATCATTTGATTTTCATTTGTGAATGTTAGAAAATCAAACTACCTTACAACTCTATCCCTCAGTTGTTACCTCACATAACAGAAACAGGTAAGGTTGACTCATTTCAGCATGGCAGGATTCAGGGCTTGAAACAACAGATCTTTTTCTCCAGCTCTAAACTCTGCATTCTTTTATGTTGGCTTCATTTTCGAGTAAAACTGATCATTAGCTCCAGACTTACATCACCTTTGGAGTAATGATCCCAAATTAAATAGAATGCCATTTCTGAATTATTCCAATAAAATTTCTGAGGATGACTGTTCTAATTTAATTACATGACCATCTACACTCTGATGTCCATATTCATGTAAATGGGGTATTATGGTCAGATAGCTTATGGTATATATCCAAATTTATGTAGACCAGGAGAGTCCATTACAAATTAATACAAAATAAACACTACAAAAAAGAGAGACACTGCAGTGTCCTATAAAAATATTGAACTTTTGTTTTTCAAAATAAAAATAGGGATTTTTGTAGAAAATTTGATATTGATTAGAAAGTAACTATCTTTTTCTGAGAGAGAAGCATTGGGAATGTTTTTTTAAAAGTCTCTTTTGTGTGTATTTTAACTAATTGGGCTAAAATTCAGTGAGTGATTTCATAGCCTATTTTTCATTTACTATTATGATAATTGTCTGTGTTAGTAAAACACTAAAAAAAACATGTTTTTTTAAAGATTTTTATTTATTTATTCATGAGAGACACAGAGAGAGGGAGAAAGGCAGAGACACAGACAGAGGGAGAAGCAGGTTCCATGTAGGGAGCCCGACGTGGTACTCGATCCAGGGTCTCCAGGATCACTCCCTGGGCTGAAGTTGGCGCTAAACCGCTGAGCCACCAGGGCTGCCCTATGTATGAATGTTTATTAACTCTTAGTCTGTATTGACAAGGTTATTTTTCAAATTACCCTGTTTTTTTCTTAGGTTCTCTTTTCATCTCATTCCATTCTCCCATAGCGAACTAATATACTCTCATAGTTTTAATTACTATCTTTAGTCAAATGGTTGGCAAATCTGCATACCTAAATTGAGAATAATCTCCTGAGTTCCTGACATCCAAATCCGACAGTATTGACATGTTAACTGGGTTTCAAATTCCATATGACAAAACCTACCTCTTGTCATATCCCCAGCCTAAGGTGGGCTCTGTTGGATGTGTTTGTTCATTTTCTTTCTTTCCTTCTAAAGAGTCCATTTTTCAGTACCTTTAATAGATGGAATCAGCATTCTGCAGACGTGCCTGGAATGCCAGGCCAAGTTTTCTTGCTAGCAATTCTTTGCCTTTTTCTAAAGTCGAATTTAAATTATTGGCCATGATAAAAATGGTACTGTACATCTGCCTTTTCAACAATCCTGGCTGTCAAAATGAAAAAACTGTATAAAGTCTTCCATGTTGATTTAGAAGAATTATTTGTAAGTAAAATGTTATTTTTGAAGAGTTTAAGAAATGAAATTATAAAAATCAAAATATAATATTAAAAAGTACTGTTTTGTTAAATCAGATAACTTGTTTTGGTGTACAGAACATCTCCTGCTCCCTCATTAAAAATTTCATTAAATCATAATGCTGGAGGAGATCAAAGTAAAGACTGAACAAAGGAGTTGACTTCCTATATAAATGCATTCTTAGAGTACTCATGAAAATAATATATTTCCTGTAAATACTGTGACAATAGCAGAGAGCTTAACCTAATATCAATCTAGAAAGCCACATCTTCATATAGAATTATTTTGTTGTTGTTACTTAATGTTTTTATATTTTTTAAGTTTGTTAAATATACTTTTAGAATGGAGGCATCTCATGTTCTCCACTTTTTTTTAATGGTCACTCTGTAAAGGAACAGTTTCATAATGTTTCTCATGATCATTAGCACTGATGTAGGTTGAAGACTTTATGTACTGATTTGCAAAGAAGCATTATTCATTTACCAGATAATAATGACAAACCCCAGACAGTCTAAGAAATGTCAAACGACCTAAGAAAGGTCAAACTTTTAACCTCATTAAAAGTTTCTTAATCCATTAACTTTTCAAAATGATACTGGACTCTTGTTATTGCTCATAATTCTATATTTTTTGTGAGTCAGCTGACTGGGAGAATTCAGGAGCTTAATTAAGACTTCGAAATACAACTGCTTGTTGGTCTGTCAGCAAGAGTAGAGAGATACTGGGCTGCTCAAGTTCTAATCTTTTTTATGCAAGCAATGAAAGACAGAGAAGACAGTCTGTTTATCTGAAATCATAGCCCTCTTCTTTATAGTTATTTTATATTTATAGAAGCCTGTTTTCTATCAAATATAGGGCTGCATGAGAAAGTAAATCATTCCCTCTGAGTGAACAGAGCCCTATAGCAAATTGATAGCAAATAATACAGGGAATTCTCAGTATAAGATGAAATAAATGAAAACAACAAATATATATATATATATATATCTCCAGAATAATTTATCTAAATGCTATTTTTATATTCATGGCAATCTTCAAATTGGTGTATCTAAAGGTATTTGGCAGAATATGATCAGTGAAGAAAGAGATATTTAATGACATTGCATTTCAATCCATTACTTCACTTAAGGAAAGACATAATTGGACTTAGTCTTTAAATATTACATGAAATTTTATGTAAGTGGGCCTTTTTTAAAGGATTTTATTTATTTATTCATGAGAGAGAGAGAAAGAGGCAGAGACACAAGGCAGAGGGAAAAGCAGGCTCCACGCAGGGAGCCCAACATGGGACTCGATCCCGGGTCTCCAGGATCACGCCCTGGGCCGAAGGTGGTGCTAAACCACTGAGCCACCCGGGCTGCCTCTGTAAGTGGGTGCTTGAAAGCTGGGATCTGAATTATACTCAAGGAATTACACAAATAAGTGAATAAACACATGTTGTTATTGGTAAAATCATTAACTTTGATCTCCCTTAAGAAATTTATTATGACTAAGTCTTGTAAATAAAAATTGGTATTTTTCATTATCCCATTGTTGAATACTTCTGAATCAGCAATGCTGGGATTTACTACAGAGTTGCTTCAAGAGACTGCATGATAATATGACAAGTTAAAGACCATCTTAAGTAAAGGTAAATGCATTATAACACCAAGTGATGCCAATGACAGTGTCCTTTTAGAATTTCTATACTCTAGCTTTATGGGAGAGACTGGTCCTTACTCTATAAGGCAGAACATGTGGTCCAACTTTGATAAATCCATCCTGAGTGCATTTTACCATATGGTACCATACATGTACAACTTTATTCAAACTTTGAGCATCTTGTTTTAATTTATGGCCTACAAAAACTATTTAAAGTACATACTTAATGTATGACTGTTGTAATAAGTAGTATAGTATCTAATGTTTGTCTTTATAGAAGAAACTAAAAAGTTTTGGGATAGAACCATTTGGAAATAAAAGTCAACATGGTGAGGCTGTCAGTACATACTGGTGCTGGTATCATCAACAATGTAGAATATATCTCTTCAGAGTTATAAAATCTCATAGCCAACTAGAAAGTAGTCTTAGGGAAAAGCTGTTCAATGATATTAGCAGGACTCACCATGTATTAGACATCAACCTTGAATTAAATTTAAGTAGTTCTGTGAGAGACACCTTGCATCATTTTTCTTTAAGTGGAAGGAATATAATATTTTTTAGGTTGGCAGAGAGACTCTACATGTAAGGTGATTTCTCCTGTCCCTGAGACCATCAGTGATAGACTCTCAGAAGCAAGCCATACATGTACCTAATTGCTGAAGTTTCCATATATTTAAGATTCACAAAAATCTGAGATAATGTATTAAAATAGCTGCTGATGGATACAAACTATTCCTTGTGTTTTCCCTAAAACCTACACATGCTTTTTCAAACAGTCACTTTTAAAAACATTTCCTCAAATGTCTGGGCAACATTTATTTCTTGGTAGGATCCTCTCTGATACACAAAACAAGGTACCTGGTGGCTATTCTTAATATCAAACTTGAAAATAATATGTACTTGTGTCTACCCCAAATTTACCCTACCTGGAATATAATCTAGGATTCATAGATTATAATCTGACAATCTCTATGCAACAATAATTCTTTAGAAAACCCTATATAAATTGTTTTTTAAAAAGGTAAAATCAAGAACAATCTTTTCTAGGATTTGGATGACACAGTATTTCCTCACTGTTCCTAGAGTTTGTCAAAATATTAGACTTTTCATGTTTATGAAGCCTATGTTCAATGAATTAAATGATGTTTGGTAAGAGGTAGCCTTGCTATAAAGACTTTGCAATTTCCAAGTGAAAATTTGTTTTGACTCTTAGCCAATTGACTTTGCAAATGCATAAAATACTTGGCCATTATCAGATTTCACTAAAATTTGAACTTTGCCAAAACATACATTTGGTCCAAACCTTTATTATTTCCTTTTTAAAGGTTAGAATTAAGTGAAGTTCTTCACATCTACTTGATATGAATATTATTCATCTCCTGCAAAACTAAACTAAAAAGTGTTTTTTAAATTTCTTTTTGCACATTGCTTTTCATTAATCAATGCCACTTTGTTCTTATGAAAGTAATTATAAAGTACTTTGTATTAAGCCTTTGTGGTCAGGTGTGTTTGTTTCTCTTCATTTTAAAAGGTGAAAATTCAACAGAGAAAAAATTAATTTGGACTATTATTACCATCATCAATGTCACCTCTCTGTACATTAGTACCTCTGTAATGTTTCCTGACTTTTCATCCAGTTTCTTTTCTGAACCATTCTCTCCTTGCCTGACTTTACACATTAATCCTCATCCTTATATCTGCATTAACTTTTCTACCTGCTACTTTAAGGCATGATGTTCTGCTAATGGCTGCTAATATAGCCCTGAATCATCTGATAGAGGAATCTGAATTTAAACAAGCCTTAATTGAGAAACTATTATGAGCTACACTAGGCATTAGAGCAGCGTCATGACTAGCCTATTAGTGCTTTCTTACAGTTCAGAGAAGGCCTCCTTCTCCTCTAGTGGTTGTAGCTCTTCAGTAGGGCACACACATTGGGTTTCAGCCACCAATGATCATCTTGCTTGAATGTCTTTGAGCAGTATGCACAATACAGCCATACATAGTGCCATGCTAAGGACAAAACAAATAAATTGGACACTGGCTTTGCTTTTTAGGAATTCATAACTGAATTGGGAAGACAAGAATGTATGGGAAAAATATAGTATTAAAGATATGTGCTATGGAAACCCATCATATGAAACTAATAATTAAAAGATTTAACAAATTTCTATAACTATGTAACAAAGAACTGCAACCCTAAGGCCTAAATTGTAGTGTTTTTGAAAAGTCCAAGACCACCCAATGTATTTTTCCTGGACTTGCTAATTCTCTAAGGACATCTTTTTGTGAATACTGAGAACAATTAACTAATCTTAGCACCCCCTTATGTAGAGGTAACACATAAACCTCTGCTTATTGCCAGAGAGCACATACACCTCTACTTTTAGATAGACCATCATGGTAACAAGTAAAGCTTTCTTTTTTCCCCACCTGTATTCTGTTAGTTACACTTTGAGAACCTGAATGTAACACTGCTTTGCAGTAAGGAGTAAGGTTTTCACAGAAAAAAAGATACTCTCGGTAATGCAAAATTTCAGATAGAGATTTCTGCCTAATGAGAGTGAATATAATGACAAGACAGTATTCCATGGGGAAGAAGCACTATACCCAAATGCTCTGAACTGCAAAAGCACAAAAGGATGCACATATTCAGCAGGAAGCACAGTCTATATATGAAAGGTCATGGAGAAAGAAGGTGAAGAAAATATATCAGTAAACAAGCAAACAAACAGGCAAAAAATATAGGATTTTGCCTAAAAGGCAGTTAAGTACCAGAAGTCTTTAAAGGGACAAATTGATGTAATCAGATTGGTTTTTAGAGGATAATTTGGGTACTTTTGTGGAACAGGGGAAAGTGAGGCAAGACTAATAACAGTGAGAATATAATGGAAGTAGTATAGGTATGTGGTTCTCACCTGGGGTGATTTTGTCTCCAGGGAACATTTGTCCGTGCCTGGAGAGTGTTGGAGGGGGAGTGTGCTGCTGGTATCTGGAGGCCAAGGCTCCTGCTGAACCCTACAATGCAAAACACAGACTCCAACAACAAAGACTTATCCTGACCAAAATGTCAGTGGTACCTAGATTAAGAAAACCTGTTTTAAATATGGGTGATAATGTGAGGTATCACACTGAGGGTTTGATTTTTGTTTTATATAATGACTAATGATGTTGACATCTTTTCCTTTGCTCAACTAATACTGCTGAGCATCTTTTTAATTTTTCCGTGCTTTGATATACTTTGATGAAGACTCTGTTAAAGTAATTTGTATGTTTAGGAGGAGCTAAGACAGCCGAATAGTAGGAGAACGTAGGCTTGCCTCATCTCTTGAACACAGCTAGATAAAGATCAAATCATTCTGAATACCAAAGAAATGGATTTGAGAGCTGACAGAAACAAAAAACACACAACTAAAGGGAGAGGAGAGGCCACATTGTGGAAGATAGGAGATGCAGAGATGTGGGTTGGGGAAGAAATGGGTCTTGGGTGTTGTGGAGGAGAGAGAGACTTGGTCATGGGGAGAGGGTGGAGAGGGAGAGAATAAGAGAGGCGCACACAGGGGATTGCACAAGGAAAACACTTCCCCAAAATCACTGACTGGGAAAACAAGAGGGGCTGATTCTCCTGAGTTTTTACAACCAGTGGGGCTCAAGCACTTGAGTTTTAGAGGTCCATGGTGTGGCTGGGGTGGAGCCCTGATGACATTGCAGTGCTCCTTTGGAGAAGGAGTCAGATAGCCTGGAGGCAGACGATGCAGCCTGAGGATCCCTTGGGAAACACTGGAAGAGATGGTTCCTCTTTCTTGCAGGGTATCTGGGAGAGGTGGATGGCATTGACTCTCTGGGAACAAAAGAGCTAGTGGGGACCATAATACTCCCCTGTTCCTCAGCATAGGTGCCAAAGGTGGCATACGTGGACATCAGCTCTTTGCTAAACTTTACTCCAAATTTCACACACCTGCACTTTGGTGTGACTGCCCTTCTGAAACAAACCTGCATCAATCCCAAAGCAGTGAGACTTCCTCCCAGAGGAGTAGCACAGGTCCATACCACACCAAATCCCTAAAGTTTGGAGTTTTCAAACTCAGCTGGCCTACCTAGGATAGAATATGGGTGCACCACAGTGCCAAGTGGCAGACATCCCAGACACAGACATGTAAAGGCAGGAATCTGAGGGCACCTGGGACACGTGAGGAAGATTGTTCACTTCTCTGGGAGGGGGTCCCAGGCAGCAGCAAGTACAAACTCCTCTCTCCGGGGCCCAGGGCAGAGGCTGGTGCCATTTCTATTTCCCCTGACCTCAGTATACTCTAAGTTCAGTAAGCAGCACAGTGCCAACTGGCAATCTAAACCACACATACCAAGCCCTGCCCCACTGCACTCTGCTTTTCTCGGGCAAGTGGGCCTGACAACCAGAACAGGCTCCTCCCTTAGAAGACCAAAACAAACCCTCTGCATGTACCACATCTGCTGATCATAGAATTCTCCAAAGCCTCAGCTCTAGTGGAAATAGCATCAGGTCTCTTTTAACAAGCAGACCAAATCACACCTAGTTAAAACTCACCACACTCTGGCCAATGTCCAAATACTCCCCACTGCCACAAAGAGAAACTCTGCAGAGGACTGACTGAAGGAAATAGGTGCCAAAACACAGCAGCAGAGTGCACACAGCACACATCAGAGACATTTTCTGAAGCACTAGGCCCTAGGGAGCATATTACCTCTTCTTTATAAAACCATTACCCTCAGGAGCAGGAAACTTAACAAGCTTTTCCAATGCACAAAGAAAGAGGCCTAGACAAAATGCCAATGTGGAGGACTGCATCCCAAAAGAAAAAACAAGAAAAAGTCTTAGCCAGGAATCTAATTAAAACAGATATAAGTAATATGCCTGATACAGAATTTAAAGCAACAATCTCTTAAGCACTAGGCTTGAGAAAAGCATAGAAGACACCAGGGAGTCCCTTAATACAGAGATTAAAGACCTAAATATTAGGCTGAAATGAAAAATGCAATAACCAAGATTAAAAACTGACTAAATGTAATGACCACAGGGATAGAAGCAGCAGAGGAATGAATAAGTGATATAAGACATAAAATTATGGAATATAATGAAGTGCAAAGGAGAAGGAAAGAAAAATACTATATCACGAATGTAAACGTAGGGAATGCAGTGACTCCATATAGCACAATAACATCTGTATCATAGGAGTCCCAAAAGGAATTGAGGGAAAGGGGGATAGAAGGTTTATTTGAGGAAATTATAGCTGAATACTTACCTAATCTGGGGAAGGAAACACATCCAAATCCAGGAAGCACAGAGGACTCCCATTAAAATCAACAAAAGCAGGCCAACACCAAGACATACTGTAGTTAATTTGCAAAATAGGGAGATAAATAAAAAATCCTAAAAGCAGCAAGATAAAATACGTCACTTAGAAGAGAAGACAAATAAGATTAGCAGCAGATCTCTCCACAGAAATTTGGCAGGCCAGAAGAGAGTGGCATGATATACTCAGCATGCTGAATGTGAAAAATATGCAGCCAAGAATAGTTTATTCAGCAAGGCTGTCGTTCAGAATAGAAAGAAAGATAAAGAGTTTCCCAGATAAACAAAAACTAAAGGAGTTTATAACCACTAAACCAGCCTTGCAAGAAATAATAAAGTGGACTCTTCGAGTGGGAAAGACCAAAAGCAACAAAGACTAGAAAGGAATCTCTCCAAAAACAATGATAAAACAAGTAATAATATGGCACTAAATTTGTATCTGTCAATAATAATTACTCTGAATGTAAATTGACTAAATACCCCAATCAAAAGACATAGGGTGCCAGAATGGATAAAAAATAAGACCTATACATCAGAAAAACTAGATTTTAAACCAAAGACTGTAATGAGAAATGAAGGCATTATATCATAATAAAGAAGTCTATCCAACAAGAGGATCTAACAGTTGTAAATACTTATGCCCCAACTTGGGAGCATAAAAATATATAAAATAATAACAAACACAAATGAATGTATTGATAAGAATACAATAATAGTAAAGAGCTTTAATACCTCACTTATGCCAATGGACAGATCATCTAAGCAGAAAATCTGCAAGAAAACGGCAGCTTCAAATGGCATAGTGGATCAGATGGACATAACAGATATATTCAAAATAGTTCATCCTAAAGCAGCAGAGTATACATTCTTTTCAAGTGCATATGGGACACTCTAGAATAGATCACATGGAAGGTCATAAAGCCTCAACAGTACAGAAATATGTAATGAGTTAACTTATTCTTTTCAAACTGTCCCCCCCCCCAAAAAAAAAGAAATGGAAAGGAAACTTCCAAATACATTCTACAAGGCTAGCATTACCTTTATTTAAAAACCAAAGACCCCACTAAAAAAGCTAATTACAAGTCAATATCCCTGATGAACATGAATGCAGAAATTCTCAACAAAATACTGGTAAATCAAATCCAACAATAAATTAAAAGAATCATTTACCATGATCAAGCAGGAATTATTCCTGGGCTGCAAAGGAGGTTCAATACTCACAAATCAATCAATGTGATACACCACATTAATAAAAGAAAGGTAAGACCTATATAATCTTCTGAATAGATGAAGAAAAAGCATTTGATAAGGTACAGCATCCACTCTTTTTTTTAAAGATTTTATTTATTTATTCATGAGAAACACACAGAGAGAGGCAGAGACATAGGCAGAGGGAGAAGCAGACTCCCTACGGGGAGTCTGATGCAGGACTTGATCCCAGGACCCTGGGATCATGACCTGAGCCAAAGGCAGATAGATGCTCAAGCTCTGAGGCACGCAGGTGCCCCAGCATCCATTCCTGATTAAAACCCTCAACAAAGCAGAGTTAGAGGGAACATACCTCACCATCAGAAAGGCCATATACAAAAGACCCACAGGTAATAACATCCTCAATGGGGAAAACCTGAGAGCTTTCCTTCTATGGTCAGGAACAAGACAGGGATGGCCACTCTCGCCATTGTTGTTTAACATAGTATTAGAAGTCTAGCCACAGCAGTCAGAAAACAAAAAGAAATAAAAGGCATCCAAATCAGCAAGAAGGAAGTCAAACTTTAACTATTTGCAGAATACATGATACCCTACATAGAAGACCCAAAAGACTACACCAAAAAGTTGCTAGAACTGATAGACAAATTCAGTAAAATTGAAGAATACAACATCAACATAGAGAAATCTATTGCATTTCTACACACCAATAATGAAACAGAAAGAGATATCAATGAATGGCTAAAATAAAAATACAGGAAACACATTGGTGAGGATGCAGAGAAAAGGAAACCTTCTTACACTGTTGGTGGGAATGCAAACTGATGAGGCACTCTGGAAAACAGTATGGAGATCCCTAAAAAAATTAAAATTTGAATTACTCTATGACCCAGCAATTGCACTACTAGATATTTACCCAAAGGATACAAAAATCTGATTCGAAGAGACACATGCACTCTGATGTATAGAGTGGCATCATCAACAGTAGCCAAATTATGGAAAGATCCCAAATTTCCATAGATGGATGAATGGATAAAGAAGATGTGGGGTATGTATGTGTATGTATGTGTGTGTGTGTATGTGTATAAAATATTACTCGGCCATAATAGTGAAAACTTGTCATTTTTGATGACATGGATGGAGCTAGAGTGTATTATGCTAAGCAAAATAGTCAATCAGAGAAAGACAAATACTATATGGTTTTACTCATATGTAAGATAAATTTAAGAAACAAACCAGACAAGCAAAGGGAAAAATATATATAGAGAAAGACAAATCAAGAAAAGACTCTTGGGGCACCTGGGTGGCTCAGTGGTTGAGCATCTGCCTTTGGTCATGATCTCAGAGTCCTGTATCAGGCTCCCTGTAGGAAGTCTGCTTCTCCCTCTATGCCTCTGCCCCTTTCTCTGTGTCTCTTACGAATAAATAAATAAAATCCTTTTTTTTTTTTTAAGACAAGGCTCTTAATTATAGAAAACAAACTGATAGTTATCAGAGGGCTACTGTGTATGTGTGGGAGAGTAGTGGATTAAATGGATGATGGGTATTAAGGAGGGCACTTGTGATGAGCACTGGGTGTTATAAGTAAATGATGAAATCACTGAATTCTGCTCCTGAAACTAATACTACACTATATGTTAACTAACTGGAATTTAAATAAAAACTTAAAAAATATTTGTACATTAAAAAGTTTTGGGTTATTTTTTATTTTTGCATTTTGAAGAATCTTTACATTTTTAGGCCTTTATACTTAAATCACTGGCATGTTTTGAACTAATGTTTCTATATGGTTTAAGACATGGATCAAAGTTGATTTTTTTATTTTTTGATATAGATATGTAATTGTCCCAGAAAAATTTATTGAAAAGACCATGTAGAAAAGCTTGGATATCTATAGGTGTGGCTATTTCTGAACTCTCTATTCTGCTTCATTGATATGTTTGCAAAGTGTGCAAAGCAAGAAATGGAATGGAAAGAATGGAGGAAAAAAATCTGAGGAATTTTAATGTAACACAGGAAGCTTTTAAAACATGGTGGTACACACATTCATCCCCTTTATATGGACTATCAGATAGCAAAATCTTAAGTTTCTTATGCCTTAAATCAAGGACAAAATGGAGATTTAAATAGTTTTCTAATATATTTATAAGCGAAGCATCATGTGAATGGGAACATAGTAAAGTAGAAAAAGGCTACAGATTCTTATAATGGATTATTTTATGGAAGTAGATAGGAAAATTTAATATGCTATGAGATAATTATTGCACAGTAATTTTAATGCATCATTTTCTTCTGGTATAGTTTTGTTCTCAGTCTACTGAGAGAAAAAGTAGATATTTGGGGTTGAAATTGGCACCAGTCATCCAGATGGGTTACATATGTTCATTCTTGATATTAGGTATGAACTCTTCTAGAATCCCTTACTTGTTTTTGTGTTTTTGTTTTCTTTTAGATTTTTTTTTTATTTTTAAGTAATCTCTATACCCAACATGGTGTTTGAATTTATAACCCCAAGATCAAGAGTCACCTGTTCCACTGACTGAGCCAACCAAGCACCCCTATAATTCCTTACTTGTAATATCGGCCATGACATTATAATATTAATAGGACAAATAAAAACCACTAGCTGACTCTCTTGGACAGCAGATTGTCACCAAAACTCCCAGTGACTGGAGTCTCATAAGCATGTTATCAATCTCCTGTCTCCCTTCAGTTTGACAGTTTCCAATCTCTTAGTTAGTAAATAATATTTCATGTCACACCTCTGAGTTGTTTGTTAAGTTTAAAGAAATAGTTATACTATGAAATAATTTAAGATTTATTTTCCAAATGGCAAAAAAGCATTAGAGATGTTGAACAAAGAGGAATTCATTGCTGTAGGAATTCATTGCTGTAGTGTTACCATCTGCCTACTTACTTGTTTCTTTACTGATTAAGCCTATGAAGAAAGATATTATTCCAAGTGTAAATATCATTAACTGAGGAATGGTTCTGGGAAAATCAATATTCTGTATGGGCTTACTCAGAATTTTCAAATATTTTAAAGTAGACTCCGCAGTAAGCATATGTCTGTACTTCTATTACAAATAAATATTAAGCACATTTGGAGAACATTATGTTCTTTTGTCATATTTTCAGAAATGTCTACTTAAGATAATTAATATTTTTTAGACTTTAGAGTATGTGTTTTCTAAACTGGGCATATTTATAAGACAAATATTCCTTCGCATACTACAAGTTATGAATGTTCTGATATACAGTAGTGATAATGATGCAGAAACCATAAAGTTTGTAATGATATTCACAGAGTGAAATACATTGATAAAATGGAGAAATTATATGGGTTTGGAAGATTCATTCATTCATTCACTCATTCAAAATATTTACTGATTATCGACAGTGTTATCAGCTCTAGGTATAAAATGGTGAATGAGCGATTAAGGAAATCAGAAACTAGTGGGAAGGGGAAAAACATATAGATGATTATTGTTCCACAACAGTGTTCTTTTGCCTATATGGTTGTATAAGGAGTCCTTTAATTAAAGAGAGCCAAAGTACAATGCCTTTAATTTCTCCCTTATCTTGATTGATCCTATTCCCAGTAACCTATATTTGTCCTTTTGACCCATTACCAGATGTGTTACAATATTCTGTAACAAATGACAACATCTTACTTTTCAGAGAAACGTATTTTCCATAGCATTTATATATTTTTACCATTTTTACAAGTTTTTGAGAAAACTTATCTAAGCACATACAATAGGAATAAAACATAACCTTCTTCATTTTCCAGTGTATTGTGAGTGAGAAAGAAGTTAAGGCAGCTGGGCTGTGATCCATTTGCTCCCTTTTCCAAAAGGATGCGCCTGGGGTGGTGGTAGGGGAGCAGGGAAGAGGAAGATGACTTGGCCCAGTCTCCTTTTCAGCTGGACCTCTAGGTAAAACAAACAAACAAACAAACAACAACAAATATGAAATTTCTTAAATAGAAAGAGTTATTTATTAAATGATCTTAACAGAATGTTCTTGGCTAAAAATTACTGATGGTAAATAAACCTGAAGTCTATGGATTTATGAAAGCATAGTTCCCTGGAAAATGTCATATAACTTATACAACTCTCTGGAGTATAAAATGGAGATGTTTTGTAACTTAAATGTTTCCTGAGTAAAGGAAATCTCATCTCATCTCACCTGGAAACCTCATCTATTATTATGAGCCAAAGAGCATATGCTTCAGGTAGGAAAAAAAGAACATGAGAAGACAAAAAGGATGTTCCAGATCTCTCTTTATTTCACATATGATTCTTATAATCTTATCCTTAGGATTATTGGGTCTTAAAATGGAGCAGAATTAGGAGACCAGAAAATATCAATATATAAAATATTGGTGGAAACACAACGAACATGATGATCTGCATTGTTTTCTATCTGCTTTTTAATATTAGAACACTTTGAGATATAGTAGTTACAGGGATAAGGTCTTTATATCAGCAACAATAAAATTTTTTAAAAGGTGCAAAGGATGAAATGTGATGGAAAGTAGTCAAATTTCAAATAGTTTCAAGTTATATTAATGATCCTTTGACCAAATGACTAATCAATAATCCAGAACAGAGGATGGCAAACTATAGTCCATGAGTCAAATCTGGCTATTAATTTTTTAAATAAAGTTTTATTGGAGTATAGAGTTTTGTTTGCATATTGACTATGGCTTTCACAATACAGTGGCAGAGTCATATAAGGTGCAACAAACATCATATGTACCCCACAAAGCTACATATTCTTGTATTCATATTCTTTGAACTTCTGATCATTTGGGGGGTATATGCCTTTAAAAATAAAAATATAGAAAAACATTGGCATGCAATTATTAATTATGGTACAATTTTCAATGGTAAAAAATTGGAAGGAAATTGTTAATTATGATATAAGAACTGGACTGAATGTTATGGAATCATTGACTATTTTAATTAAAAAATATTCAGTAAAAAAAGTCTATGGTGGCATGTTACACAAAACAAGTAGGTATTAAAGTGGTGTACATTATGAATATGGTTAGCTATAGTAGCACATTTATAAAGACAAAGGAAAAACACAAAATTACAATAATTATGTTAGAGTAACAGTATATGATAGTCTTGTGATATGTTTGATTTGTCTAGGCTGTAGACCCAAATTATTTAATCAAACATAGACTTAGGTGTGGCTGTGAAGGCATTTTGTGGATGTTATTAAAATCCATAATCCGTTGACTTTAAGTAAGAGAGATTATCCTAGATATTCTGGGAGGGCTTGATTCAGTCTGTTGAGAAGCCTTAAAAGTAAATCTCAAGCTTCCATGATGAAAAGGAAATTCCATCTATGGACAGCGTTTTCAGCCCTATAGAATTCCTGCCTGCCCTTCCTGAAATATTCCTTATGTATTTTAGACTTACCTCGCCAGCTCCCACAATCATATAAGTCAGTTCTTTGCAATAAATCTTTCAATATATATCTCTTGCTGATTCCACTTCTCTGGTTTAATCTTGATTGATACTGATTTTGATAACTGGTAGTTGAGTGCTGCTGTGACAAATGCCTCAAAATATGGAAAAGACTCGGGGATTGGGTAATAGGTGGAGGCTAGAGGAATTTTGAGGAATATGAACGAAAAAGCCTACCTTGGGATTCCTGGGTGATTCAGAGCGAGATCCCAGGGTCAGGGATCAGTCCCGCATTGGGCTCCCTCCTGGGAGCCTGCTTCTCTCTGCCTATGTCTCTGCCTCTCTCTCTATGTCTCTCATGAATAAATAAATAAAATCTTACAAAAAGATAAGAAAAAGCCTACCTTGCCTTGAACAGACTGTTAGTGAAAATGAGAATGTTAACAACTCTCCTAGTGAGGACTTAGGATGAAGCAAGGGGCATGGTAAAGAAAACATGCTGTCTTAGAGAATACCTAAGTCATCATAAACAAAATATTTGTAGAAATATGAGAATTAAAGGAGCTGCTAATAATGGCTAAGGTGGAAAAGAGAAACTCATTATTGGAAACTAAAGAAAAGGAAATCCTTGCTATATAGTGGCAGAAAGCTTAGCTGAGTTGTCTCCTTTAGTTATGTGGAAAGCAGAGCTTGCAAATGATGAACTTGGATACTTTATTGAGATTTTCAAGCTAAGTGTGAACGATGCGGCCTGGTTTCTTCTTGCTGCTTATAGTAAAATCAAGAAGAAAGAAGTAAGTAAACTGTTAACTGATGAGCAAAAATTAAATAGGACTTGATGATTTTGGAAATCCTTGTCTATCTAGATTTCAAAAGCAAAAATCAAGAGATTTGCTGTCAGGAAAGCATGCTCTTAAGAGAAAGCCAAGGGTGTGGCTGGAAAATGTCTAGTGGCTCAGAAGGATAAAAAGGTCAGAGTATTCAGTCACATAGAAGGCTCTTTGAAGAGATTAAGCATGTGGTTCCTGGGTCTCTTGGCCCTATCAGCAGAAGCCAGGAATGTGATTATCCAAGTGAAACTTGGAGAATTCTCTTGTATGGAAAAAATTCTCATAACATACAATGGAGATCCACTAAGTTCTTAATAATGTAATATGAGCAGAAAACACTGTCACGTTGGTCTAACAGGGACATTATCAACAGGCTGATAAAATGAATTAACTGAAAACATGTTCTGTCTTTGGAGAATGAGAAAGGACTTACTCCTAGAGTAGAATCAGGGCCCAGAAAGTGGAATCAAAAAGCACAGAGGATTATTTCTAAGACTTGAAGCTGAATGGAGCTCTCTCAGATGTCATAGAAATTGATATCAAACTGGGACCGATGACATGTTTAAAAAAAATTGTCTCCCCTTTCTTAAATGGAATGTCTATAAAATACTATCTCATACCTGCCCACCATTTTATTTTTTATGTGAATAACATTTTTTTGAGTTTCACTGGTTAATAATGAATTATGACTATGGATGAATTATATCCAGAGCCTCAGCCATACCTGATTTAGATAATGACATCTGAGGCTTTTAAACTGATGATATTTAGATAACATATTGAACTTAGAGTTGATGCTGTAATTGATCCAGACTTTGAAGGATGTTAAAATGGAATTAATATATTTTGAATGTGAGTTAGGGCCAGAGGGTAGGCTGTGATCAGCAGAACAATGCTCTCACCCAAAAGATGTGCATATCCTAATCCTCAGAACCTGTGAATAGTTAAGTAGCAAGGGGGGAGATTAAAGTGTCAGATATAATAAGGTTTCTAGTCAGCAAAATTTAAGAGATTGTTCTGGATTGTCTATAATAGTCCAATAATGTAATTCAACAGAACTTTAAATGCTGAAGAAGGAAGCAGAAAAGTCAATGTCCGAGTGATGCAATGAGAAAAAGATTCAGCTGACCACTGTTGGCTTTGAAGATGAAAAAGGGGTAACTATCCAAGAAATGCAGTCTTTTTAAGCAAGAAAAGGCAACAAACAAGAAAACAAAAAACCCGAAGTCATTCTCCCTTAGAGCTTCAAGAAAGTAATATGGTCCTGCTAACACTCTGATTTTAGTTCAATGAGATCCATTTCAGACTATGACTCTTAGGACCAAAAGATGATAAATTTGTGTTGTTTTAAGACACTAAGTTTATGCTAATTCTTTATACCAGCAATAGGAATAAAAAATACAGATTAAGGGATAAAATTTTTCTTACTTTTCTCCCCAAATTCTCTGTACTGTCTATATTATCTTTGGGATTGAAAATACTAACTTCTTTCTCAATTTCAGAAGAGATTGAAGATTCTCTCAATATTCCAAAGCTATTAGATGGAAGATCAAGAATTTAAATCTGTGACTTCTGTCTAACTTATATATGTTATCTAAATATGATGAAACAATGAAAAAAAAGGAAGGATATAACCTGGATGCCATTTTATAAATTCATACATTCGGCCAGTAATTATTGTGCTTCTTCTAGGGGCTGGCTTCATAGAGAACATTGAAAATACAAACCTAATAAGAAGGAGCTTGCTCTAGAGAAGCTAAATGTTTATATATATATATAGGTTAAAATATAAAAAATTGAAAAGTCTAACATTGCTGTGTTATGAAAGTCATTTTTTTTCTTGTGACAAAAAGACTTGACTTATTAGATAAGGATCCATGTGGGGGGTGAAGGGAAATAAGTTCTGATATGATGGATGGGATCATATTCTGAGAGCGTTTACATGTCAGATAGTTGACTTGGTAGTAAAAAATGACGAGACGTATATTGGCTTTGGAGAACCATAATGAAATCATTATTCAAACAAGATTGCTCTAGTGTCTTTATAGGACATTCAAAATGGAAACAGTAAGAGATGCCAATTAAGAAACTCTTGCAGTAATTCAGGTGCAAGGCCATGAGATATTAACTCGAGAGGTAGTGGTATAAACAGAGGAGAAGGAATGAATGTGAATAATTTTCAAAGAAATATTTATAGGTTTTCATAACTCTTTGACCTGATAAAAAGAAGGAAGAAATAATCATTGTGACTCTGTATTTATAATCTGTGAGGCATGAAATCAATCAGACCCAGCAATGGATCCAGTCTGTGTTTGTCAATGTCTAAAGCAGAAAAGGTCAATCCAGTAGGGTTCTCTGAGATTAAATGCAAACCTTTAAAGAGAAAAAAAAATGGTTTTGGGGAAACATAGGTCAAAAACTGGCATCGACTCTGTGGTAGGTAACATTTGCAAGAAATGGAGTAGGCAACAGTCTGTGAAAAAAAAAAAAAAAGATGAATCCCTAGGGCTTGGGGAAGAAAGACTATGAGGGCCAAGTACCCAATGCTTGCAGAAATAGACTTGAGATTTAATCACACAAGATCCTAAGAGAATTTCTCAACAACCAACAGGCAGATGGAGATAATAGTTTTAGGCAGATGGGCTTTACATCTGATATACCACAAGGCTGTCACCTGGCCCTGAATTCCTAGAGAATATGATTTGACTGATATTATTACCTTGATATGTCTATCAAGCTTACATTTCTGGAACTGCATTATATGCCTTTGTAAAGTACCCAATGTTTTTTAAATACAAATCTTTGAATTTCATAATGAAAAAACATACATCTGACCACTGGTAAATGTATTAGGATTCAAAGATAAATAAAGTATGATTCCTACCTTTAAAAAAATAAAATCTAGTTTTACTTATATATGCTTATTGATTCAGAATCAAATGAACTGCTATATTTGAAAATCCGGTCTTGGGGAATAAATTCCTAAATATTGAAAATTGGCTAAAAATTACTTTTAAATGAACACACTCATTTTAAATTAGGTTAATATTTGTAGTTCAGTGATAGTGATTTAAATATAAATGAGGCTCCATTTTCTTACTTTTTAGACAAAATATAACTACTTCACAGTTCAAGTCTAGGCTTAAAGAAAAATGTGGCAGATGCTTTATGCCCTCTAGTGGCTACAAAGTATATCTTTATATCTTGCCTTAAATTTGTTTCAGTGGTTTTTGTCAAGAATGCATTTCACCTGTATGTCAGATATACTAATTTTACTAACATCGCACTAAAATATTCCATTAATTCCTACTTTGTCTTAACTGCAATAGTTCAAAGTAAAACTATAACCTCTCAGTGGGCTCAATCCCACAACCCTAAGATCATGACCTGAGCTAAAACCAAGAGTTGGATGCTTAACCAACTGAGCCACCCAGGTGCCCTTGCTTTCTAGAAATTTTAAACACAGATTTGTATTAATTAAAATATTACATTATATCCTTTTTCTTGTTTTTAGGTTTAAGTAAATGGCACAATATGATGTATAAATTACATTTTGTTGAGTTAAAAAAGACATTTTTGGTATTTGAGTATGTTGATACATGAGGCTCTATTTCATTTATTTTAATTAGTTCAGTATTTCACTATTTGGATATACCACAATGTATTGTTCCATTCTTTTACTAATGAACACTTGGGTTATTTTAAGTTTTTCACTTTTGCAAATAATATTGCAATTAATATTTCATAAATATTGAGTATGTGTCTCCTGTGAGATTTTCTCAGAGTATACTAAGAAGTGCAATTATTAGTCAGGAGACAGTCCCTAAGGTGAGGTCCAAAGATTTTCCTCTTTCTGATGTTCACACATTTCTGTAACCCACTTCCGTTGACTGAGCAGCTCCCATGATTTACTTCTAACCAATAGGATACGGCAAAGATAGCGACCTAGCTCTTACTTGATTAAGTTATGTTATATGACTATATCACAACAGACTGGAGCCAATATCCTACCTACAGGTATGATTAAATCAGCACTTATGTTAGCGAAGCCCATATGGCAAGAAACAGCAGATGGATTCCAGGACCTGAGGACTGCTTTTAGCCAATAACCAGAAAAAATCAGGATCTTTAGCTATGCAGTCAGAAGGAAATTGTTTTAGCCAACAACTTGAACTTGGAAGCTATAGTAGGCAAAATAATGACCCCAAAGATGCTCACATCCTAATCCTTAGACCCTGTGAATGTATTACCTTACATGGAAAAAGAACTTTCCAGATGTGATCAAGGTTAAAGATTTTGTGATGGAAAGAATATCCTGGATTATCCAGGTAGATCCAATCTAATGATAAGAGATTTTAAGAGCAGATAACTTTTCTTAACTTCTTTTTTTTTAGTAGTTAGAGAGAGGAAGAAGGGTCAGAGAGATACCAGATTGCTAGCTTGGAAGATGGAGAGAGAATCATGAGCCAAGGAATATAGGAAGTCTTCAGGAGCTGAAAAGGTAAACCAAAGTTTATAGTTGATATAGTGGTCTGCTAAACTTTCCATTTTATTAACTGTAGTAAATATCTTTATCCTGAGTAAAGATCCTAATATCCCTGTGTTGGTGGTAATAATAGACTACTTGTAGTTGTAATGTGCCTAGTGTTCCTATTTCCATCCATCTTTCTTTTCTTTTAAATAGACTATTTAAAACAACCAATAGGCTATACGTGTATATTTTTAAGAGGTATGCCTGCTGTGTATAATAGCAATTTAATAAGGATTTGTAAACATTACATTATTTAAAATCCTAAATGTTTATGCTTTTCCATTTTTAAAATATATTTACAATAGAAACCTCTTGACACATAACTTTTGAAAATTGTTGAAAAGGTTAAAAGCTAGTTTGCAGTATCTCTATTCATATGTCCAGGTTCAGCATGACACTGATATTGGGCCAAAGTAGGGAGTAAATATACTAGCTAGTAACTTATAATGTGTTTTTGAAGTCTAAAACCTACCTAGAGGTACTCTGTACCAGAATATCTGCTTTCTTTTATTGAAAATATATAAATTAATGGTTTATATCTATTTTACCAGTTTAAAACCAGTCTACTTTAGCTCCCTTACCAAAGGAATATAAAAGAGCCATCCAGTGAACTTATATTTTGGCTCTGCTGAGTCATGACTTCCCACACTTTTCTTGATGCTTGATCCAAAGATGAAGCACATCCTGCATCTGAGAAATTGTGCCTAGAAATATCCTTGTCTCTTATAGTTGTCTATACTTTTATCCTTTTACGTTTATTAAAGCTTTATGTGAGTGTATGTTGGTTCATCACCTCCTCAGGAGTTTCCCGGGTGAAATAGAAAACTGGTCCCTCATACTTGGAGGGCAGGGAGCAACTGAAGAAAGAGGTAGGCCATTCCAGGTTGGTAGGTGGTATGTTTAGTGAGCAAAGAGAATTCACAATCAGTGCATGTCTTGGGCAGCAGCAAGGTAAATAGATCTTTGCACCTTTCCACTTCTTAAAAGTTTATATAGGATCCTCAACTGGGTTCAACACACTGGACTATATACTGTCCAGATGATCTCAGCACCACATCACCATCTCAAAGCTTTTATGTCTTCGGGGCAACATCTGGGAGTGGGTAAGGTAAGCAGAAACCACATTCCATGGGTAGGGAAGGTTGTGAGGAGTCTCTGATTGCCAAGGTGCACCTTATAAGTCAACTGGCAGCAGTGTCTTTCTGAATACCTCCCCCAACAGTATACGCTGTGGTTTCATGAGTTCTTTCAGTTATCTGATCTTGTGTAATTTGCTGCCATTAGTGCTCCAAACAGGATGCTTGCTGTGGCCCTTGCCTCTACAATTAAATGATGGATAAGACTTAATAATAGTGAAAGGGAATATAGGGAAGGGAGAAGAAATGTGTGGGAAATATCAGAAAGGAAGACTGAACGTAAAGACTGCTAACTCTGGGAAACGAACTAGGGGTGGTGGAAGGGGAGAAGGGCGGGGGGTGGGAGTGAATGGGTGACGGGCACTGGGGGTTATTCTGTATGTTAGTAAATTGAACACCAATAAAAAATAAATTAAAAAAAAAAGACTTAGTTTGTAAGAAAGAAAGATGAGGAAATGGGATGTGAAGGACCTTTGATGCCAGGCTACCTCCCCCAGGCTAGCCTTCAATTCAGTGGTATTGTGACCATTGACAGCAGGATAAACATATCAACTTGGAAGTGGGCAGATCTGGAGCTGAAGCAAATACCTAAGCGGATGAAAAAAGAAATTCAGACAGGAGGGAAGTCAGTCAAGAATTCTGTGCCTTGGCTGCTGTTAGCTGCTTTGGCAAAAATGAGAGTAACTAAGAAAAAACACAAGGCTTCTGGTCTGCCAAGTTATCACCATTGATTCTGTCTGTAACAGGAAGAGACATGATGAAATCAGGGAGTAGTACAAATACTTCTTTTGATCAGAAGGTTACCCAGTCTAACTGATAATCACTAAAAAGATTATCCAGGCTTTGGATGAGGTAAGGGGGAAAGTGGGGATCAAGAGATGCCCCAAATGTGGAGTATTCAAAGAGTTCAGTCTACTTTCTGCAGAAATGTGGATATCCTAATCTGTTGAGCCAGTGGAAGGCAGGGTTATGTGAGAGGAGGAATAGTCCAACTCTGCATTTATACTAAACTGAACAATCCTGAGGGTGCTGAAATGTTAAAAGTGCAAACACCTTCAGATTGATTACATAAGGACAAAATATGCTCCAATTTTAAAATGGCTTTTCACTCAAGAAACAATTTTTATGTGATAAATGGTGCTCGAATGTTTGGGATGCTTGTGTGACCCTCCTGTTGGGAAATAAAGTCATATGAGAAAAGCTGTCACAGCACTACTGGCTCAACTCCTAAAAGGTTAAGTGATGGGAAGTGTATTAGAAATATTCAGGGGAAGGGCAGCCCCAGTGGTGCAGCGGTTTAGTGCCACCTGTGATCTTGGAGACCTGGGATAGAGTCCCACGTTGGGCTTCCTGCATGGAGCCTGCTTCTCCCTCCTCCTGTGTCTCTGCCTCTCTCTCTCTCTCTCTCTCTCTCTCTGAATAAAATAAAAATAAATTTGAGTGAATAAAATAAAATGAATAAAATAAAAAAAAATTCAAGGGAAAAGGATTATTAGGGTTAAAAGGATTTTAAAAACACTCAGGACAATTAAACAGGTTGGTATAATTGGTTAAAAAAATCATGAAAAAAGAAGAGGGAGATGGAATAACTACTAAAATTTTAATTTTAATAGATTGCTGGAGAGATTATCTGGCTCATCTGTACCACAACTCCAAAAGTTACAAAATGATTTGTTCAATTTATCTTAGCCATAGTAAATTTTTTAAAAATCTCGTGATAGAAAAAAATAAGGATCCTCATAAACAACACTGACTAAAACAATGTGGGTTAAAGAAAATATATCAAATTGGTCCCAGGATGGAAAGGGTGGCGCCATTGATAGCAGGGAATCCAAGACCTTTTGCCTTGTTGTGTGTGAAATATCATGAGTGCGATGAAGAAATTTTATTGGAATTGTTCTACGGTGGCTCATAGTTTGCTATCATACCTAAACCTGCTAATAAA
Source organism: Canis lupus dingo (assembly GCF_003254725.2). NCBI lineage: Eukaryota > Metazoa > Chordata > Mammalia > Carnivora > Canidae > Canis > Canis lupus. The sequence continues at coordinate 23,748,845 of NC_064271.1, forward strand.
AAGCAAAAAGGCAACATAATTAAGTTTCAAGATTGTGATAAATTGTCAATGACATAAAATTGAAAATACAACTTGAAGTAGAAATTTATGAACAAAGGTTACTCAAGGTTGTGTACCAACTCTACCAGAATGTATTATTGGAATGTATGTGACATCTTGAATGGGAGGGATGGGAAGCTCTTCCCTTTCTCAAACAATTGGAAGAAGGGATATAAAAATCTACTCTATATACTATTTTAATTGTTATGCTAAATGGAAATTCTTAGAAAGACCTAACCCACTCAAGTGATTAACAGAAAACAATAGAGCATACCTGGGGGTCATTAATAAATTCCTGATTTGGTTAAGGATGTTAGATACAAGTATAATAACACCCACAAAATATCCTATTTACTAATCCAGTATGGCTTGTAAGAAAAGTTGAATCTCAGAAGTTAATTGTAGACTACGAAGGACTGAAAAAAATGCTTCTTCCAACAGCATCAGCCATGCCTAATAGTGTAACACTTCATATTTCCAATAAGCTAGGAAGGATTAGTATTCTGTGACTGATTTATCTAAGTTTCTTTTTTAACTTCAATTATGGAAGAAAGTCAAAATCATTGTGTATTCCTATTGATGGGAATTGTAAATTGGTGTGGCCATTGTAAAAAACAGAATGGATGTTATTAAAAAAAAAAGCTAAAAATGGAAATACCTTATGATCAACTAGTAGTTCCACTACTAGGTATTTACCTAAAGAAAATATAAATACTAATTTGATATATCCACTCCTAGGTTTATTGCAGCATTACTTATAATAGCCAAAGTATAGAAGAAATCCAAGTGTCCATCAATAGATGAATGGATAAGAAGATGGGGTGTATATATGGTGGAATATTACTCAGCCCTATTAAAGAATGAGATCTTGCCATTTGCAGCAACATGGGTAGACCTAGAAGGTATTATGCTAAATGAAATAAATGAAAAACAAATGCGATATGATTTCACTTATATGTGGAACAAAACAAATGAATAAACAAACAGCAGACACAGACTCATAAATATAGAAAACAAATGGGTGGTTGTTATTGGGAGAGGGTTCAGGGGGTTGGCAAAAAGGGACAAAGGAGAGTGGAAGGTACAGGCTTCTAGTTATGAAATGAAGAAGTCTCAGGGTAAAAGGTAAAGCATAGAGAATATAGTCAATGGTATTTTAATAGCATTGTATGATAATAGATGGCAGCTATATTTATGGTGAGTGTAGCATACACTTATTGAATCACTATATTGTACACCTGAAACTAATGTAATGTAACATTGTGTGTCAATTATACTTCAATTTTAAAAAATCATTGTCTATTCATGTTGGGCAGAATCCAATACAGATTTACTGAGCCTCCATAGGGTTATTTAAATTCTGCTTAGTACCATAACTGGTTCAATTTGATCCAATTGAAATGTGCTGGTATACATTTTATTGATGATAGAATGCTGATCTCCATCTGAAGTGGAGATGTTAAAGCGATTAAAAGTGCTGATTAATCGTGTCAATCACTACCAGAGACCAGCTAGCTGTAGCCAGCTAAAAATGTAGGTTCAAGAATACGTGGTAACATTCGTAAGAATTACTTGGGCCACAGACATTAGCAACATTCCTCAAACAACCAAAAATAAGCTACTGTTTTCTGCCAGCTCAAAAATTGAAACTAAAATTAATTTGTTTTGTTTCATAAAATTAGCCCCTACTCACAAAGTTACCAGAAAAAAAAAAAAAAAAAGAAAAGAAAAGAAAAACTGAATTTGAATGGGGCTCTGAACAATGGCAGCCTACCATGGGGTGTCAAAAAGCCATGACCTAATGGATCCTTCTGGAGTCATACAACCTCAATGATGATCAAATAATCAAAGTGTCAGCAACTTCAACCATACTTGCTGAGGCCTTGGCCAAAAGCTTGTTGCTGCCTCCCAGTGGTACCCACTGAGATTTTGGACTTGAAATTTTCCTAATGCAATTCCCAGCTCTAGTCTCTGACAAACAATTGTTCACCTGTTATTGTGCTTTAGTTAAACCTGCTTCTATTACAGAAAGATGTAAAATTATTTTGAGATCTGAAATACACATTATGGCATGCAGCATGTAAAAACAACATTCTAACAGGAAAAGAAATCCAACAGATACTCATCAAATGGAAATGGACCACTGAATACATAAATGTGGCTTCCATGCCTTTGGGTTATTAGATCCCCTGAGCAGAGTTACCTAACCCTGTAGCTGAAGGGCCTTACACCCTATGATAATTTTTTTTAAAGATTCTATTTATTTATTCATAAGAAACACAGAGAGAGAGAGAGAGAGAGAGAGAGAGAGAGGCAGAGACATAGGCAGAGGGAGAAGCAGGCTCCATAAGGGAGCCCTATGTGGGACTCAATCCTGGGACTCTGGGATCACATCCTGGGCTGAAGGCAGGCGCTCAACCACTGAGCCACCCAGGTGTCCCCCTATGATCATTTCTCAAGGAAGCCAAACAAGCATCATGGTTTACAGACAGTAGTTCCAAGCTAGAAGGACAACATTCAGTCTGGAAAGCATTATGACAGTTAATTGGTTCTACACTAAATAAAGAAGGTAAAGATAAGTCTGCTCAATGGGTAGAATTAAAAGTGTGTTCCTTATGGTATCGGAGGAACTAAGTCATAAAAATAAGGATATGATAAGGGATTTGTATAGATTTTTGGATAAAAGCCAATGAACTAGAAGTATGATTCGGAAGATGAGCCTTATAGACTGGACCATAAGAGGTACCTTAGCATAGGGTGCTGCACAGTAGAAGATCCTAAGAAGGAGGAAAGTCCAGGGGTGCCTGGGTGGCTCAGTCGGTTAAGCTTCTGGTCTTAATTTCAGCTCAGGTGATGATCTCAGATGGAGTTGCTCGGGGCTCCACACTCAGCAGGCAGTTGACTTCTCTCTCTCCTTCTGCCTCTCTTTATGCTTGCTTATGCACTCACATGCTGCATGCTTTCTCTCTCTCTCTATCTCTCTGTCTCAAATATATCTTAAAAAAAAAAAAAAGAGGAAAGTCCAAATGGAGTAGGTTGAAGCCCATCAACAAACAAACAAAAACAAGTTTATAAACAAACACACAAATAAAGACAGCCAGAACCAGAAATTGCATAACCACATTTGGTCTTTGGATGGCTTCTTCATTACAGTAGATGAGCAGCCATGAATAATTTGAGCAATGCAATGATGGGCAGCAAAATAATGTATCCTACTGTCTCCTGTCTGATGAGAAAGTATCCTGAGAGCTGCACTGGGAAGTCTCAGACCTCTTTAATGTTTGTCTATGCTTTGTTTCTCCTGCTATATCATATTATTTAGCTTTATTTTAAGCTTAATGTGTATAACCCCTGAAATCTTGAGATCCTGTCATCTGGATCAGTATAATTAATGTAATCATATCAAATTTAAAACACTCTTAAACAATATTTCTGTTTTTTAAGGATCATGATTATCCAATCTTGTTATAGTTGAGTCTTCTAAATCTTATTTATGGTAGACTTTCCTTCATGTGTTTATTTATTATTGACTTTCATATGTGTGCTAATCATTGGTGAGGCTTTGTGTGGGGTAATCCTGTAGAGCTAGGGTTGGGGGTACACAGAATAAAACTCTAGAATAGTTTTGTGTTTGCTTTTGTAAGGTGCCCCAGGGATTCCACCTCCAGAGGCTGACTTCTTTTCTTTCTTTTAAGATTTTATTTATTTATTAGAGAGAGAGAGAGAGAGAGGGAGAGAGAGAGAGAGAGCACCCACAAGCAGGGGGAGCAGCAGGCAGAGGAAGAGGGATTAGCAAGCTCCCTGCTGAACAGAGAGCCAGACACAGGGCTTGATCTAGGATCCTGGGATTGATGCTGGGATCATGATCTGAGAAGAAGGCAGAAGCTTACCAACTGAGCCACACAGGCACTCCCAGATATTGATTTCTTATATTAACTTTAGCAATTTCCAGATCTCAGGACCTTCGCAAATTTTATTTATTTTTTCATGTGTTGGATATTGCTTTATTTTTTTAAGTTTTTATTTAAATTCCAGTTAGTTCATATACAGTGTAATATTAGTTTCAGGTGTACAATGTACTGATTCAGCACCCACACACAATACCTGGTGCTCATCAAGAGTGTACTCCTTAATACCTATCACCTATTTAACCCTCCCCACCCAACACACTTATCTCCCCTCTGGTATACATCAGTTTGTTCCTTATAGTTAAAAGTCTGTTTCTTGACCTTTGAAAATTTTAATATAATATGCTTAACATGATAGACTATAAAATATAGCAGGAGTGAAGTCAGCAAAAATTGAACAGCACGAACTCCAGGGGCCTGTCCCTGACTATAAACACTGAAAAACTGGCAAATCTGTCAGACTCAACCTTATAAGGAATTCTGGAAGATAGTCAAAGGTTTAAAGCAAACAAGCGAATGTTTAACTAGGAGACAAGCCACTGAAACATGGTAGGAGAGGTTTTGGGCATTTTAACTTACCATTGTTCTACTCTACTCTCCAGGATGTTAGCAGTCTTGAAAATCGCAGCCTATGTTCCTGGTGTGAGGACCTGGTTCCAAAAGGAGCAGAGTGGACCTTGTTCCCTAGGAATTGTGTTTGTCTCTTTTTAATCTGTCTGTAGGCTCCCTGGAGGACTGATGCAAGGATCTAAACTTCATTTCACCTAACTCAGAACTGTCAAAGTGCAGAGAAGTGCCTTCTGCATGTTCATCAGAAACACAAATGAAAGGCAAATGAACTTGTTCATTTGGGAATAAAATAACAGTTGTAGAAAACAATAGACATGCTTAAAGTCTGGATAGAAAAGCTGGAGAGTGTGACATTTTGGTGCATAAGGATTTTAAAAGCATCTGTATACACTGGAAAATCTAGAAGGCCACGTACATACACAGGGCAGTATGTGTGCTCAGAAAACACTGGACAAGAGCATATGCTTTCACGTCTGGCAGATCATTATGGTCAGTGCAAACAAGAAGTAAAGAATCAAATGGAGAATTAAAAGAGTTTCTACCATCTTTCCCCCAAGGGCACTGATTTTGACAGTCATCCATGTTTGAGAGCATCTTTTATGAAAGTCTAGTAGTCCAAAGGAGAACTTCTAGCATATTTTGGTGGGGGGTGGGAATCACAGATGAAATGCAATGAGGAGGCTAGGAGGAACAGTTCCACATTACCAGCATTATTCCTTCTGTAGGTGGTACAGCTCAGTGCCAAGAGAAACATTCTCATTTAGAAAAATAAGAGCATGTGAGTGAACACCTGGCTTCTCAGATGTATTGAACACAGGACAGAGACCCATTTCTTTCTCACTCCACCCAGAATACTGAGGTGTGCTGATGACTGGGAGGTAGGAACAATAGGAATCATACCAAGTATCTTTGCTGAGCACAGTAGTATGAAATAATAATCAATGGCTGGAAGAAAACTGGAAAATTCACAAAACATGGAAATTAACATACTACTGAAAAACCAGTGAGTCAAAGAAGAAGTAAAAAAGAAAAATTGAAAAGTATCTTGAAGCAAATAAAAATGGAAACAACATATCAAGACTTATGGGATGCATCAGAAGCAATTTTAAGAGGATAGGTTTGAGTGCTAAGCACCTACATTAAGAGAAAAGATCTCATATGGAAATTAACAAACCTTCAGCTAGACTGACATAATAAAGACACAAAATCATAAATGAAAGAACAGACATTACAACTGATATCACAGAAATGTAAAGGATCATAAATACTGAATTCTGAATATAGAATACTATGAACAATTATATGCCAAAATAAATAACCTAGAAGAAATGGATAAATTCCTACAAATACACAATCTAACAGGACTTAATGATGAAGAAATAGAAAATCTGGACAGAACTATAATGAGTACGGTAATTTATTTAATCAGTAATTCAGAACTTCCAACAAAGAAAGGTCAGGAAAAGATAGTTTCACTGGTGAATTCTACCAAACATTTAAAGAATTAATACCAATTCTTCTCAAAGTCTTCCAAAAAATTGAGAAAGAGGAAACACTCCCAAATTAATTTTGGAAGGACAGCATTACCCTGGTGCCAAAATTAGATAAGGGTACTACAAGAAAAGAAAACTATAGGCCTATATCCCTGATGAATACAGATGCAAAACTTCTCAACAAAATACTAGCAAACCCAATTCAACAGCGCATTAAAAGGATCATACACCAAGATGAAGTGGGATGGATATATGTGTGGAATGCAAGGATGATTGAACATATGGGAATCAATAAGTGCAGTAATCACTTTAATAAAATGAAGAATAAAAATCATATGGAGATATCAATAGATGCAGAAAAGGCATGTGACAAATTTCAACATCCTTTCATGATAAAAACTATCAACAAATTGGTTTTAGATGGAATATAACTCACCATAGTATGACATATGACAAGCCCATGGCTAAAATCATATTCATCAGTGAAAGGTTGCAAGCTTTCCCTCTATAATAAGGAACATAACAAGGGTGCCCCATTTCACCACTCCTATTGATCATAGTACTAAGCGCTCAACAGGGAGCCTGCTTCTCCCTCTCCCTCTTCCTCTGCTCCATCTCTCTCACTCACACACACTCTCTCTCAAATAAATAAATAAATAAAACCTTTAAGAAAAAAGAAATTTAAGGAAATGGTTAGAAGTAAATTTAACCAAGGAAGTGAAAGATCTGTACAGTGAAAACTATAAGATATTGGAAAGAAATTGGAGGAGACACAAGTAAGTGGTAAAGTATCTCATGTTTGTAGATAAGAAAAATTAATATTGCTAAAGTTTTCTTCCTATCCAAAGCCATCTATCTACATATTCATTGTAATGCCTATTACAATTTCAATGGCATGTTTCACAGAGATAGGAATGAAATTCTAAAATATTTGTGGAATTATAAAAGACCAAATAACTAAAAATATCTAGAAAAAAAATGCTGGAGACCTCATACTTTCTGATTTCAAACTTTATTACAAAGCTATAGTAATTAAAACAGTATAGTATTGGCATAAAAACAGACCATAGACAAACAACAGAATCAAGAGCCCAAACACAATCTCCTATATAAATAACCAACTCATATTTGATAAGGGAGCCAAGAATACTCAATGGGAAAAGCATAATTTCTTCAATAAATGGTGTTGGGAAAACTGGATATTTATATGCAAGGGAATGAAATTGGACCCCTAATTTACATCACTCACAAAAGTAATTTGAAATGGGTTAGACTTAAATGTAAAATCTGAAACTATAAAACTCCTAAAAGAAAGCAAGGAAAAAAGTTCTTTGACATTGTTCTTGACAATTTTTTGGATATGATACCAAAAGCACAGGCAACAAAAGTAAAAATTAACTAGTAGAACTACATCAAAATAAGACCTCCTGCACAGTAAAAAAAAAAAAAAAAAAAAGAATCAACAAAATTAAAAGGCAACCTACAGAAAGAGAGGAAATATTTGTCAACTACACATCTGATAAGGGATTAATATCCAAAATATATAATAAACTCACAATTCAATGATTAAAAAAAAAGAACCGATTAAAAAATTAGCAAAGAATCTGAATAGACCTTTTCTAAAGAAGACATGCAAATGACCAATAGGTGAAAAGGTGTTCAATATTTCTAGTTATCAGAAAAGTGCAAATCAAAACCATGATGAGCCAGCTTCTTGTACTCATAATAGTAACTATTATCAAAAAATACAAGAAAATAAGTGTTGGCAGGCATGTTGAAAAGAGGGAACCCTTGTGCACTGTTGGAAGAAATTTAAATTGGAACTACTACAGAAACCAGCTTGAAGATTCTTCAAAAAAATAAAAATGGAACTACTATGTGATCTAGCAACCCCACTTTTGGGTATGTATCCAAAGGAAATGAAATTACAATCTTGAAGGGATATCTGCACCCCATGTTCATTACAGCAGTATCCACAATAGCCAAGATATGGAAATGACATGTGTCAATCAATGGATGAATGCATAAGGAAAATGTGAAAAAATATATATATATTTCAGGTATGAAAGAGAAAATTATTTGTAACAATATGGATGGACTCTGAGGGCATTATGCTAAGTGAAATTAATCAGAGAAAGACAAATATTATGTGATCTCATTTATATTTAGAATCTAAAGCCAAATTCATAGAAACAGAGAGCAGAATAGTGTTGTCAAGTGCTATCGGGTGGATAAGTGGAGAGATGTTGCTCAAAGGGTACAAACTACCGCTTATAAGTTGAATACATTTTGAGGATCTAGTCTAATGTACAACATGTGACTATAGTTAACAATACCATATATTTTTAAAATATTTTATTTATTAATGAGAGACAGAGAGAGAGAGAGAGAGAGGCAAAGACACAGGCAGAGGGAGAAGCAGGCTCCATGCAGGGAGCCCAACATGGGACTCGATCCTGGGGCTCCAGGATCATGCCCTGGGCCGAAGGCAGCACTAAACCGCTGAGCCACCCAGGCTTCCCAACAATACCGTATTTTATACTTGAAAATTGCTAACAGACTACATCTTAAATGTTCTCACCACAAAACACATATGTGGACACACACATCCACAACACAGACAACATTGTTAGTATGTCAGGCAGTGGATGTAACTAATTTTATTGTGGTAATCATTCTGCAATATATGTATGTGTTTCAAATCATTATGTGGTACACAAACTTGCACAATGTTATATGGCAATTCTATCTCGGTAAACCTGGGTGGGGGGAAGAAACTAAGGCAGAGTTGTAAATTAATTGGCCATATGCTAAAGGAATGTTTTGCCAAAAAGGATTTTTAAATTTCTCTTGCTTCATTTTTTTTTTTTTTTAGTTTTTCACTCAAGGCATTTATGGAAATATTTGTCAAACCAATAGCTAACACTAAGCTAAAAGAAAAGAGACTTCAGAAACCACACATGATTAAAAAAAATAACAATCTTTCCCAAAAAAGTTTAGAAAAGTTGCTAAACAGTTACAGCTCCACACAAAGCATAAACAAAAAATTCTGTAATGATGTAGAATCTGATTTCCAGTGTTTCCATACTATACCATTCAAAATGTCCAGTTTTGGGGGCACCTGGGTGGCTCAGTTGGTTGAGCATCTGACCCTTAGCTTTGGGTCAGGGCATGATCTCAGGGTCCTGGGATGGAGCACTGCATCAGGCTCCTCATTCAAGTGCAGAGTCTACTTGTCCCTCTCCCTTTGCCCCTCCCCCTGCTTACTCTCTTTCTCAAATAAATAGATAAATCTTCAACATGTCCAGTTTTCAACAATACATTATGAGCTATTCCAAAAAATGAGAAACTGTGACCCATTCACGGGAAATAAAAAGGGGGAGGGAGATTAACAGAAACTGCTCCTGATGTAACATAAGCATTGGACTTAACAAGACAGAGACTTTAAATCAATTATCTTACATATGCCTGAACAGATTAAGGAAACCATGGACAGAGAGCTAAAGGAAAGCAGGAGAACAATATCTCAGCAAATGGAGAGTATCAATAAGGAGAGAGAAATTACAATAAGGAACCAAAAAGAAATTTTGGAGCTGAAAAGCATAATAACTGAAATGGAACATTCACTGTAGGAGTTCAAAAGCAAATATGAGCAAGCCACAGAAAGAAATAGTACATTTAAAGTTAGGTCAATTAATTTGTCTATTTGAAGTATCAGAAAAAAATTGAACAGAGCCTCAGACATTGTAGACACCATCAAATACACAAACATATACGTAATAGGAGTTCAGAAGAAAATGAGAGAGAATGAGACAAAAGTATTTGAAGAAATAATGTCCAGAATCTTTCCAAGGTTGATGAAAATTATGAATCTAAACATACAAGAAGCTCAATGAATTCCAAATTGGATAAGCTAATGGACATTCATGTATAGACACATTATAATCAAACTATCAAATAATAAAGACAGAGAATTTTTAAAGCCTCAGAAGCAAATCATAACATAAAAGGAAATCTATACAAGATTAACATTTCACTCTTTTATCAGAAACTATGGAGGCCAGAAGGCAGTGGGGTGATATCTATCAGACACTGAAAGAAAAGAAAAAAGGAAAGAAAAGAGTAAAAAAGAAAAACTGTGAGCCAGGAATTTTATATCTGGCATACTATCCTGGAAAATGTAAGAAGATTTAAAACATTCCCAGAGAAACAATAGTTGAGGGAAACCATTGCTAATAGTCGTCCCCTGTACACATGCTAGTGAGTCCTTCAGGGTGAAATAAAAGGATGCTGGAAAATAACTTGAAGCCATATGAAGGAATAAAGAATACAGGTAAAGATAACAATATATAAATATAAAAACCAGTATTATTGTATTTTTGGTTTGTAACTTCTCTTTTTGTTTCTTTATAATTTAGAAGACAAATGCAAAAAACAATAATTATAAATCTATTGTTAATAGGCACATACAATGTTGTAATTTGTGAAAATAACACTGTAAAAGGAAAGGAATGGAGATATATAGCAGCAGAGATTTTTGCAAACTATTGAAGCTAAGTTGGTATAATCTCAAACTAGGTTGTTACAAGTTTAAGATGTTAATTATACTTTCAAAGGTAACCACTAAAAAAAAAAAAGGAGGTAACAACTAAGAATATAATATCAAATATTCACAAAAAGAACTGAGAAGGGAATCATAATGGTATGTGACAGGAAGAAATAAAATTAAGGCATAAATGGAGGAATACAGAACAACAACAAAAAGATATATAGAAAATAAATAGCAAAATGCAGAAGTAGGTTCTTGCTTATGTTATTAACTTAAAAAGTGAATGAATAAAATTTTTAATTAAAGGATAGAAATTAGAGGAATGGATAAGAGACTCCCTTAAGAGTCAAAGAAACTAATAGATTGAAAGAAAAAGATGGAAAAATATATTCCATGCAAACCATAAAAAGTACTGAAGTGGCTATGCTAATATTAGAACAAATAAGCTTTTATGGAAAACATTGTTGCAAGAGGCAATGAACAATATTATATATTGATAAAAGGATCAATCTATCAAAAATACATAATTGTATACATATATGTACTTAGTAATAAGGCCTTAAATATATGAAACAAAACTTGGCAAAATTAAAAGAATAGACAGTTCTTAAATAACAGTTGAAGATTTAATACCCCATTTTCAGTAATGAATAGAACAATTAGAAGATCAGTCAAGAAATACAGGACTTGAACACCACCAAAAATTAATTTGATCTGACAGTCATGCACAGAACACTCCACCCAACAACAGCAAATACACATTCTTCTTAGGTGCATGTGGAACAGCCTTAGCGTAGACTGTATGCTAAGCCACAAAACAAGTCTCATTACATTTAAAAAGACTGAAATCACCCAAAATATCTTCTCTAAACACAATGGAATTAAACTAGAAATCAATCACAGAAGAAAAATTGAGAAATTTATGGATGTGTAGAAACTAAACAGCAGACTTTTAACCAGTGGATTAAAGAAGATCATAAATTAGGTAAATTAGGAGATATTTAGAGGTGAATAAAAGTGAAAACCCAATATACTGGAACTTACGAGATTTAGCAAAAGGAGTGCTCTGAGGTTATTTTATAGCTATATCTGCTTATGTTAAAAAAATGCTAAATCAAGAACCTAGGTTAAACTGTAAATAACAAGAAAAAGAAGAGCAAGCCAAACTCAAAGTTAGCAGAAGAAAGGAAATAATAAAAATTAAAGTGGAGATAAAAGAAGTAGAATATAGAAAAACAATAGAACAAAAGTTGGTTTCTTGAAAAAAATAAACAAAATTGACAAATTTTTAACCAGACCAGAAAGAGGAAGAACTGACATCAGAAATAATAGTGGAGGCATCAGTAATACAAGAAAGTGGTCACTTAGGACCACATACTGCGTTTTTCCATATATGTGAAAAGTCCAGAATAGCAAATCTATCGAGACAGAAAATAGATGAACAGTTACCTAGGGCTGGGAGTAATGGGGGTTGGAAAGTGATGGGTAAGAAGTATCATTTCTTTCTGAAGTGATGAAAGTCTTCTAAAATAGATTGTGGTGATGGATGCACACATCTGAATATTATAAAAGCCATTGAATCATACACTTCATATAGGTGAAATGTATGGTATATAAATTATATCTTAATAAAACTGTTAAACATTTCTGAACTAAAATGTGTTAAGAAGAATTTTACACTTTCCATTGGAATTTGGAGATGAAATGGAGATAATTATATAGAACTGAGCAAATGAGGAAATAATAAAGAGATCTTTGTTACTTTCAGGGACAACACAATTTTGTACAAGAAAGGACATGCTATAGAGTAAATATGACTTAGCTATAAATTGTGCTTTAAGAGTAATTATAATGGGAGGGGAAATCTAGGATGTGGTGTAGTGGAGGAGGAAATGGGAGAGAGTGAAATCTCTTTCTTTGATTATGGGAATTTAATTAATAATGTCTAAAATAGGGCAGCCCGGGTGGCTCAGTGGTTTAGCGCCTCCTTCGGTCCAGGGCCTCATTTGGGAGTCCCAGGATCGAATCCCACATTGGGCTCCCTGTGTGGAGCCTGCTTCTCCCTCTGCCTGTGTCTTTGCCTCTCTCTCTCTATGTCTTTCATGAATAAATACATAATAAATCTTTTTTAAAAATAATGTCTAAAATAGAAAAAAATTGAGATGTAAGATTATATGTACGTTGCTTAGATCTATAAATGTAAATGCTATCAATCTGGAAAAGTGAAATGCCTCTGTAGAAAGGAAATTAGAGGAGGCAGATAGGGACTCCTGTTTTTCATAAAAAGTCTTAGAATTATATTTTGAATATGTGCACATTTAATTTTGATTAAAAAATAAATTTAAAGAATGCTCTAATATGTATATTTAATATATACCTACACAAAATATGTTTTAATGAATAGCAATATATATGTGTATATATGTATATATGTATGTATGTGTATATATGTATATATACACACACACACACCTACATATGTATATATCATCATAGGTAAGGAAGCATTTCCTTGATCTTCATTTCTTTTATTTTTTTTTTATGTAAATAGACGAAATCTATCTCTAAGTAAAAGAAAATTAGGCCCCAGTAATTTAACTCAGCCTCTGGCATCATAGCTAGCACTGTAAAATATAAAGTAGGCAAAGAAAGAATGAGAAAATAACAAGGAGACTATTTTAGATGGTTATTGATCAAGAAAGCAAAAAATAAAATTTGTATGACTTTATGCTAATTTGGGAAATGGCATGCTGGGGATAATTGCAGTAAATTGCCCTATGCTGACACCTAATGTTCACAGAGAACTGTAAGAAAAGTTTGAGTGTGGACCTCGGCAGAAAGTCAAGTTAGATCATCCAGCTGTGTGGGTGTTCTTACTCAGAAGTTCCTTAAAAAAAAAAAAAAAAATAGGTCACATACTCAGCTAATACACAGAAGTCATAGCAGTGAAACACTAAGAATGGCGCTTGCTTAATAAGTCTATTTGTAAAAGTAACTTTTCCACAAATCAATAATACAAAATATGGGAAAACGTAAAAATTAATCATTCTACTTAGTTTCACTGAGTGCACAATCAACAATTGGTACAGTAGAGATAAATGTGGCAATTAAAACACTTTATGGATAGATTTAGAGTTAGATACAGATATATCTTCCTTACAATATATTAGTAGATCATTTCCACAGGGAATGGGAATGTATACACACGGCCTTCCAAGTTGGCTCTGAGACAATGCTAAAAAGCAATACCAAGAGCATTAAGCTTCCATTCAAAAATTTATCCCCATAGAAAGCCTTTGCACATATTGTCTTTTGTTCAATATATAGCCTAGTCAAGATTTATTTATCTTGAAGTGGAAGGCTTGATTTTTTTTTTTATTCTCTGCAAATAGAGTGACATTTATCAGCACATAAAAAGCTGATTAAGGTTAATATATGACTAGGCATTAAAGGAGATAAAAAGGAAGTGTAAACCCTTCCCTTCGGGCTTAAGATATTTAGATGTCTCAGCTCTTGATTGGCACATCAGACAGAGTACTGCTGGACTCTTACTAAAAAGACATTGTCATCAGTCCTTCTCTCATTTCCATGACAATAATATTAGAGGTAGAAAAATTTGAAAAACCTTCAAATGCCAGTTCTGTTCAGTTTGTGTTTCAACATCTGCCTCACTTTTTCCAATGAGGTTGCAAATACTACTCTCTGTAGTAGACTCAGCTGAAATTTAATCAGGTAGAAGCATTGGAAAAATGTGTTGAATATTCAGATGGGATTAGGAATATATGATATTTTGTCTGTAAGTAAAGACTTAAAGGGAACTCATTACATTGTATTTATCTTCAGGGGCCTTCTAAAATACAGTTGTTGGTAATAGATCATCATTGCAAAGTTAAAAGAATTTGTTATTTATCAGGAGCAAATCTGTGAATTGGGCAACATTATTACATTTATCGACTTACATCATATAAAAAGAGATATCATGTGTTAAAGACTAACACTTGAGTACAGAATTACCTAAAATATGTCAACTCCTAAAAGCTTTGGACATATTTAACATTTGGGGCAAGTGAATCTCTGCTATAAATGCTACTATTTGAAAAGGCAGCACTCTAAGAGTATAAGACTGTTGGCTTTTAAATATACAGTTCTTCAAAGAAGAAATATTTTGGAAATAAGGAAAGTTTGTACTTTTAGCAGCAACTTGCAGAGTGTTGTTTTTTCCTCTTGAACTGGGAATGGCAAGGTTGACTGAGCGCTGGAGGAAAAACCTAAGAAAGCCCTGTCTCTCATAACCAAACTTTTTCTGAGTTTTCAGATCTTACTTTGCCTAGTTCAATATTTCTCTATCCATCAAAGAATAGCTTTGAATAACTTGATTTATTAGCATTGTGGAAGATTATTCTTTTCCTTTTTCCCCTTTTTAATTTACACTAAGAATAGTAAAGGAAATCGCTATTTAATTCCTTTTAAAAGAAATGTCATTATTTCTTTTCAAAATATTTTATATAGTTTATGACTCAACCATAAATCATCATGTCCAATGAACAGAGGAGCACTCTTATGGAGGATCAGGAATAGTTGCAGATCCCAAAATTACAAAAAAATACTTTATATATGAAGTCTGTGTTACCATGATCATAGATAAGTGGGTGTCACTGATTTTCACTTCTTCAGCATCTGAAAAACTCCTACTCTAAACCCATTCAAGGAACATATTCTTTGAGAAGCTGACTTTCTTCTTGCAGTTAATTGTTCCCTGGTCTATGATTATTTCATAGTACTCTGTAGACTACTTTGTACTATTTATGTCTAATTTATTTTAACTCCTGTCTAGACTGTAAGCTCCTTCATATTACTGTCCCTGTCTTACTCTTGTGTGTGTTCTTAACACTCATTAATTGATTCCTTCACTCATCATCGTTTGTTGAGTATTTATTATGTGTCAGGAACTGTGTTCGGCACCAAGGTGAAAATAGTGTAGGGCAGCCTGGGTGGCTCAGCAGTTTAGTGCCACCTTTGGCCCAGGGCATGATCCTGGAGACCCGGGATCGAGTCCCATGTCAGGCTCCCTGCATGGGGCCTGCATCTTCCTCTCCCTCTGCCTGTGTCTCTGCCCCTCTCTCTCTGTGTGTGTGTGTCTCTCATGAATAAATAAATAAAATCTTGAAAAAAAAAAAAAAAAACATAGTAGCTGCCTTCTTTCCAAAGTTTCAGTCTAGTGGAGAAGACAAACATAACATTTATTTGTCTGGTTCTTAATAACTGTTAAGATGCTATGATAGACATAAACAGAGAAATAGAAAGCTAGTAAAAGGGTTAAAGCCTAAGCTGACATCTATAACATGAGAATAAGTTATCTAATCAAAACAATGGCAGGGGTGAGATGGAGAGAAGCTTTAGGAACTGAAAAAGTGCAAGGAAACCCTATATGGTGAGAGGGAATGTAGCCAGCAGAAGGGGCTGTTCCCAGAGTAATTAGAACAAAACCAGGGGTTTGGGGCTGAGGAGAAGCTGAAAAGGAAAGTAAAGCCAACAAGCCATCTATGGATGTGGTTGGTCATATTAATGATCTTGTAATTCTACTCTTAGAGCAATAATAAATCAATGAAGGGACTAAATGAGGTGATGTTTTAGTAAGATATGCCTTCACTCTAGATTTTACATATTTTGATGGTCGCAGTATGGAAACCAAATTGAAGTAGAGTAAGAAAGGATGGTAGAAGCCAATGAATAGAGGTCTCAGCACAGTACTTACGTGATCCATGGATTGTTACCTCATCCTCAAATACATCTGAGTGGTTTACTGTCAAAAATGTTGATAACCAAATGAGAAAAACCTCAGTGGAGACCAAAAAGATTTCATTTAGGATTTTTTTTTTTAATTCCAGCCTATAAGTGATACTCTGAGATTCTGGAAGTCAAGAGAATTTGAAAAGTGATAATGGTTGTTAAAAAGATTATTTAGAGACCATTTAAAATTAATTCCCTTAATAGATGGGTAGATATGCACTGTTTTTCCATCTTTTAAAAGGCCTTCTATGTATCCATTTGTTTTATATATAGTGAGGCTGAACTACAATGGAACAGCAGCAAGACCATACACAGTATAGACCCACAGCCTGAAACAACCAGCTGAGGAAACAAATCCATTATGTACAGTAAATAGCCCTTCAGGAATTCAGCCTGCTATCTATAAATCAAACTTGTAAGAGGTCAGACTTGGATCTCAAGTAACAATCCAAGAGCCAAATAGTAACAATCAAACCAAAAAGACTAGACTTGATTAGTAACTGCAAGGTTTTATAATTTTTGTCTGACTTTCTACCAAGCAGAGAAAGCACATTTGTACCCCCCAAGAAATCACATAAAATGACCCACTTCTGGTTAGCTCATCTTCATCTTCTCTCTGCTAACAGCTTTCACTCAGGGTAAAAGGCTTCCCTTCTATTCCTCTGCCTGCCTTTGAATCTGCCAAACCCAGAAGTGATGATGGCTGAATTCCTTGCTCTAACTCTGAATAACGTTTTTGCTTCTGCTTATTTGATTGGTCTTCACTTATTTCTACAATAGACTTTCTGTAGTAGAGAGTTCTGTTGTGGAGCTAAGTATCCATTTGCTACTTCCAGCTGTATACCCACTTAATCAGGATCTAAGATTTTAAATGAAGAGCTACTATGTTTTTGAGTTAATATGTGTGTGAGTATGCATGTGTGAGACAGAGAAAGAAAGAAACAGAAAGGTAGTAATAAACAAAAAGAGAGTGAGCAGGGTATTTAGGAGTAGAAGGTTGGTTATATTCATTCATTCAACTCCACAATTATGGAGCACATGGAGCAAATATTGAGCATCCACAATTATGTCAGGCACCATGTAAGGCCTTTTTGATAACAAAGAGGACAAGCCAAAGATCCTTGTCCTTGTGGAACTTATATTGTAGGAAAGAAAAAGACATTAAACAAGTAAATTAATGTATATAGTAAATAGATAAATTGTATAGCATTTTAGAAGATAGTAAGTACTAATTTAAAAAGGCAAGGCAAAGAGGTTGTCAGAGGACTGGGTGGAGAGTAAATTAAATAGGTGGTCAAGGAAGGCCACATTATGAAGATAATAGTTGAGCAGAAACTTGAGGAAGAGGATGAATAGTGAAATAAGTAAATTTATTTGAGGGGAAATCTTTTTTGGGACTGAAAAGAGCTAAATCAAGGGCCTAAAGATGGAAAGATGCTGGCTCTGTTCAAATAATAGCAAAGAGGTGACCATGGCTGGAGTTGAGTTAGTGAAGGAGAAGAAAGGAGGTAAAGTCAAGAGGTGGTGGGTTCATATGCAGGAGAGGGATATTAGGCCATCATATGAATGTTGGCTTTTTATCTGAGTGAAGTAAGGAGTTGCTACAAAGTTCTGAGCATATCAATGACAGGACAGATTTTAAACAGATCCTCTGCAGTTGCATTGAGAATAGATGAGAGGGAGAAAACATGGCCTTAGACTGAAGTTTTGTGTTTAAGTAATATTGTGTTTAATCATATAAATAATTGCGTAGCAACTCAAAGTACAACTAGAGATTTCTGGAAGCTCCACTTATAGAGGTGTTAGGGACCTGGAACTCATTGTTTTCTCTTCCTCTTCACCTTTTTTATTTTCTTAAAAGAGATTTATTTATTTATTTATGAGAAAGAACACAAATAGCAGGAAGATGCAGAGGGAGAGGAAGAGGGACAAGCAGACTCTCTGCTGAGCAGGGAGCTCAATGTGGGGCTCAGTTCTAGGACCCTGAGATCATCACTTGAGCCAAAGGCAGGTGTTTAACCAACCGAGCCATCCGGGCACCCCAATAACAGCTAATTTTTAAGAGGAGAAAACTAGAACTGAAATAAATGTAATTTAAATTTTAATATTAATATTGACCTTGCTCCCTCAGAATTTTCCCATAGCCTATGTCAGAAAATCCCTGTAGTTTGATGTTAAAGTGATGCATAAAAGTAAGATATTGGACTGATGCCAAAAGAAAAATACATGCAGAGAAATCTTTCATAGTCCATAAACAAAACAAAGCCAGAAAATGTGTAGTTCAGAAGAATTGATCAATCTGTTTTCTGACCAGTCATTTGAAGACAAATTTGAGATGGAGGAATGTAAAATGTCTTACATTTTGGCATCAAGATGCCATTCTGCCTCTTTATATTTTCATTGAAGAGAAAAATGTAGGAATCCCAAAAGAATGCATGTCCAGTTAACCTGGCTATGGCCCATTGGCAAGGCATTCCTTTCCAACCATAACTATTTTCTGATGATTGAGAGATATTCCAAGAGTATAACTCCTTTAGATATTCAAATTAAATGAACAAAGAACTGTCTTCACTACTTTTTCTGAAGCCAATTATCAATATACTTGTAGAATGTAAGATTGCCATTTTTTGTTTTTTCACATCTGCACATTTAGCAGCACTGATATTATTTACTTAAATTTCAAATAATCATGAATTTCAACTAAAAACTGTATAAAAATAGATGTTATAAATAACCCTCTACCCATTAAACTTATGCAATATACAAGTGAAAACATGAAATTAAACTCCAAGGGACCAAGAATAGCCTGTGGTAAAAAAATTTTTTTTAAGATTTTATTTATTTATTCATAGAGACACAGCTAGAGAGAGAGAGAGAGAGGCAGAGACACAGGCAGAGGGAGGAGCAGGCTCCATGCAGGGAGCCTGATGTGGGACTCGATCCCGGGTCTCCAGGATCACGCCCTGGGCTGCAGGCGGCGCTAAACCGCTGCACCACCAGGGCTGCCCTAGCCTGTGGTAAAATTATTGTTTAAAATAATTTAATAATTTAATTTTAAAATAATTTAATTTTAAAATAATTTAATTTTAGAATTTGCAAATCTTTTTTCCTTTCCATCTTTAAGAACTTTTATTGGAAATTGTATTACATACATAAATGGGGTCTCTTAAGGCACCATTCAAAGAATCAAAAATTATTTCCCATTATATGGCAAAAAAATGCCATAATCTATCCTTATGTCTTTTTTATTTACCTGTTACTGACCATGGCATATGGCCCCCAGAATGAATGCTATATTCATAAACCTGTCTTACAGTCAGGTGTGACGATGAACTAAGTTTTGGCAGTCTTTGGAACCACTATTTTGGGTGTTTCTATCTCTTAGAAATTATACCACCACTATTTTACGTCATGCCACATTTTCTGTAGCTGAGAATACAGATATAAAAATTAATAAGTAAGGGGGTACCTGGGTGGCTTAGTCGGTTGAGAGACTGACTCTTGATTTCAGCTGAAGTAATGATTTCAGAGTGGCAAGATCAAGAGTTGTGTCAGGCTCGGTGCTCAGCAGAGAATCTATGGAGATTTTCTCCCTCGCCCTCCCCCCCCCTTGCCAATGCGCTACTCTCTTTCTCTCTCTTACTTTCAAATAAATAAATCTTTTAAAAAATTAACAAGTATAGTATAATGGAGGGCTTATGGAATACGGCATCAATGTACTTGAGTTTGAGTCCCACTTTAGTCAATTTCAATAGGTGTTTACTTATGAAAAATCAGTTAACTTCCAGAGCTTTGGTTTTCTTATCTGTAAAGTCATGATAGTAAAAGTGACCTCATAGTTTTGAAAGGAGCAAAGATGTCTTATAAGGCAAACCAATCTATAGAAATTCTCATTACTGTAGTGATGTGCCTATCTGAATATCTAAATAAACAAATAAATTAAAGCACAAATTCTCTTCATTTGTGTTCTACTGAAAGAATGTATCTTATTGATGGCCTAAAACTGACAATCTCTTTGGAGTTTGATTTTATTTATTATTCATTGATTAGCAAAAATAAGTAATAAAGATGAGAAAAACTATGTGATTTTCCTTTTAGTGTTTAGCCAACAGATAACTAGAAACATAGGTGGGCATTCAGCCTTTTACAATACAAATGTGAGGCAATGGGAGAAACCTGATTGTGTTAAGTACCTGGTGAGATTCTTTTGTGCTGTTTCATTTACTGTTATATGCAACCTACCCAAGAGGGTTGACCCATACATCTCAATGTAATGTATGCAACATTTCTGTAAAATATCAGATTGGAAGAAGACTCATTTAGCCAAGAAAACGAATTTAATTAAAATCAAGAGAGCTTCCGTTAGTTGATGAGAGTCCTTAATGAGAGCACTTCATTCCCAGTAACTATC
The DNA here is from genome assembly GCF_003254725.2 of Canis lupus dingo. NCBI lineage: Eukaryota > Metazoa > Chordata > Mammalia > Carnivora > Canidae > Canis > Canis lupus. Next base: position 23,769,605 of record NC_064271.1, read on the forward strand.
TCATGGAGGTGAGGTCTAACTATATCCAAAAAGGTCAGTACTCACCACTGTATTATCCTTGCATACTCTGAGCTTATATTACTGTTGTATATAAATATATATACTGTTGTATATAATATAATAATTGAGTGCTTCTGTTTAGGGAAACATTTATTCTGAGTTCTTTTAGGTCTTGAAACAAGCACAGCATCAAAAAAATCTTGTCATTACCGTGTTGGAGGAGAATAAGAATCAGTGCCTGCATGATCTCGAATAGCCTGTCTTCTTCCATATTCCCAGCCTATTTTCTCCATTGTGTATGCATATTCTTAGATGCATTGGTTGTGCAAACATTTGTTTGTGTAAATTTCTGTGTGTATTGCCTTAATAAAGTCAAATATGTCACTATTGGCTATGAGCTTTAATGAAAACATTTTTATCTAATCTCATTTTCTTTTCATATGTGTATGAATATATATAATCCATTCTGATAGACCCTAGTAGTTGACTTGAGGTTTAGTAAAAAGCATAATTTACTGCATTAGACCACAAATACACATTAATCCCTAAATCCATCTCTCAGTTGTCTGCAAATACAAAAATAATTTCTCTTTGAGTTTGGAACACATTTTTTTTAACTTAACGTGCAAATAATACATTTTTTAAATATCACAGAACTTTGTGTCAACCTTATTTTTAAAAGTAACTATGAAGACCTAACTTAGAGAAAACTTGGGTTGGAGCTCTGACACTGGACATGGACCAAGTCCCCTGACGGTATATAACATCTCACTGGAAAGAAAGGCAGTGAAGTGCACATATTAAATCAGTGCAGTCACAGTGCTCACCCTCCTCATGAGGCAGACACTAGTGCAGGCATGAGTGAGGAACAAGACATCAAGTGGGGAAAGAAATGTGGCATTCCTGTGATCTCTATCTCTTTACATAGATTCTTGGGTTAGTCAACAAAGAAGTCCTCCCAAAACAACTTTACTTGCTGATCCAAGCAACCAGACTAGAAAATTACACCTACATTAAGAGGTGAAAATAGAAAGGACATATTCTTTATCACTCTTTGTAAAGATATTTAAAATGTAGATATATAAAAGATAAATTTCCCTCTGTAAATTTACTATGTTTGGAGTTCCAACCTTAGCAGTTTCGATGATGGAATGTCAATAAAGCTAATTAAACATTTCCATAAACCACAGAAGTGAAAGGGACTTGGAGGAATCATCTGTTGACATTTAAATATCTACTGTGCAAAGGGAAAAGCCAGATTTGCATCCAACAATGCCACCTGGTTAATCCAGCAGTTTTTATGACAAATAAAATTGTTTTTATGTAGTAGTGCATTTTTATGGAATTAGCTGGATATTGTCAGTGTTCTAATCAACATTTTTCTCATCTTCCTTGCATTGGAGTAGCTCCATTGTAACAGATGTTTCTCTCTTTAGTGCAGAGGTAAAACTGCATGTATCTTGACATAGGCAGGCAGCACTTGGCTTTGGAACATTAAGTCTTCCATCAGGTTATTCCCTCAGTTTCAGTCATTGGCTTAAATAGGACTGTTTCTTCCAAGCTCAACAACATGGTATCCAAACACTATTTCTCCATTAGTCACCTGGTTCCACACTCCAAAATTCAATTCAGACTTGGAAACTAGTGTGTATCCATGACCTTTTAGGTCTAACATGGTCTGGTGGAAAGCATATTGGAAGACTGTTAGTCTCACCAACTCACTTGGTGACCTTTGACAAATTACTTGACCCCACTGTGCTTCATTTTCCTTTCTACACAGAGAACAAGAGGCAATCATATGTAGCTTCCTTCCCTTTCAGGATTTTGTAAGGTTAAAATGAAATAGCTGTTATCTACATTTTGTTTTGACATGTTGATGCTGAAATGTCCTCCCTTGCTGTGCTGGTAGAAACACGTCACCACATTTATAAGAAAAAATGTTGAAAAAGGATTTAATAGAAACACAATTTACTACTCCACTTTTACTCCCTACAACACATTTATTCCAGTAAATGATGAGGCCAGGTATGTTTTAAAATGGTAAAAGCACAAGTTCAGAATTCGGAATTGGATTAAAGTTCTGACACAGCTATTTAAAACGTCTCTGCCTCATTTCCAGAGACTTTGCAAATACCTAGCTCCATACATTTGGGCTTCCACTTTCTTCTTAGCACATTCCAATTAAATAAACAATTTTGGCTGAGATGTAGAGCATGCTAACAGCCAAAGGCAGATTCTTTTTCCTCAAATCCAGTGACTGATGGACATCTGCAGGGCTCCTACATTGTTCAATTTGTCTACCTCCTTGCAAATAAGGTCCAGGAAACAGGATTACCAGTTAGGATAGCCAGGGCAGCTGTGCTCTCTCTACTAAACTTGAGCCCCTTCTGATGAGTAGTACAGTTTCCATTCAGGTCTGGAGTTCTAATGAAAACTCAGTTCTGGCATAATTTCTGAAATACAATAGACAATCAACATCTGTGAATGATAATGGGACTCTCTACCTTGCTTTCTTTTTTTTTTCTGTCTTCCTCCCTAAGGCGTCATAAATTAGGGTCTGAGTTCCTAATATACAGTATATATCCTTTAAATGACAACCATTCATCTGATAACTTTCCTGAATTCCACCAAGTACTCCAAATTTCAAATGGAAATATTTGTATCAGACTATTTCCAGTGTCCTAATTTTGACTTTCAGGTCATCTGGACACCAATGGTCAGATCACTGGAGACTCTGAGGTAAAATTTTAAAGCTAGATCAATTCTCTTGTTTCTATTCCATTGTGACTTGTGAATATCCTAGAAAGCATGACCTTGATCCAGACATTCAAAAATATGTATTGATTATCCACCATGAGTCAATCATAGTGTCTGGATGGCATTATAATGAATTAACATTTATTCAGGGTGTTTTTTTTCACCCTCACAACAATGAGTAGGTATTATTCCAATTTCTATTTTACAGATAAGGGGCTTGGGGCACAGGGAGGTTAAATTATTTGCTCAAGGTTGCATACCTAGTTAGTGGTAGGATGAGGATCTAAATGTGGGCAATCTGATTTCAGAACCCGTGTTCTTAAGTGCCATGCTATACTGACACCAGGGGGGAGGGGTGATTAAACCCGGGGGGGCGGGGGTGATTAATCCCAGCGGGGTTTCCTGAAAATAGGCGATGTTTGATAAGGAATTTCAAGAGTAAGTAGAAATGGCCCAGGCAATAAATTGGGGAAAGAGGATTCCCAGAAGACAATACCATGTGCAGAGATATAACTGGTTTGGAAAGTATGAAAAAATTAGTATAGAGCAAAGGTATGGATTTAAGGAGCAATGACAGATAACTCTAGAAAGATGGGAAGGAGCAGGAAGAGTCATATTTCCTGTCTTAGATGTTTGGATTTTATTTGGTGTAAATGAGGAAAGATCAAATAGTTCCAGCAAAGGAGTGACATAAATAGTACATAGATAGTACCACCCTTAGGCATGGGCAAGAAGGATCACTGACCTGGAGCCACACATATCACAAATATACACAAATTTTATTTTAAAATATATGGACCTTAGGACACCTGCACCCCAATGTTTATAGCAGCAATGTCTACAGTAGCCAAACTGTGGAAGGAGCCTCGGTGTCCACCGAAAGATGAATGGATAAAGAAGATGTGGTCTATGTACACAATGGAATATTCTTCAGCCATTAGAAACGACAAATACCCACCATTTGCTTCAACGTGGATGGAACTGGAGGGTATTATGCTGAGTGAAATAAGTCAATCGGAGAAGGACAAACATTATATGGTCTCATTCATTTGGGGAATATAAAAAATAGTGAAAGGGAATAAAGGGGAAAGGAGGGAAAATGAGTGGGAAATATCAGTGAGGGTGTGAGAACATAAGAGACTCCTAACTCTGGGAAATGAACAAGGGATAGTGGAAAGGCAGGTGGGCGGGGGGATGGGGTGAATGGGTGACGGGCACTGAGGGGGGCACTTGATGGGATGAGCACTGGGTGATGTGCTATATGTTGGCAAATTGAACTCCAATAAAAAATAATTAAAAAATATATGGACCTTCTAGTAGAGTGGCCAACTCATCCTAATTTGCCTGGAAGTTTCTCAGTTTTTAGCACTGAGATTCCTAGATCTCAGGAATGCCCTTCATTCCAAGCAACTCAGAAAGGTTGGTCACCCTGACTTCCATTATTTGTAATCTTAACTGAACTTCTACTCTTGTGACTACACCCATTCAAGCTCCAGGAAAATGCTTCTTTATATATTTTTTCCACACATTCTTTTTTTGTTTTTTAAAGATTTTATTTATCTATTCATGAGAGACACAAGGAGAGAGAGAGAGAGAAAGAGAGAGAGAGAGGCAGAGACACAGGCAGAGGGAGATGCAGGCTCCATGCAGGGAGCCTTACCTGGGACTCGATCCTGGGTCTCCAGGATCATGCCCTGGATTGAAGGCGGCGCTAAACGGCTGAGCCACCTGGGCTGCCCTCCACACATTCTTAAAACAGAAGGTGACCACATCTAAAAGCCATGGAGGATTATAGGTTATGCCACTATTAATGTTGCAGGTAGATACTACTTTGAAGTATGGGCAGAATTGGAGCTGCACAAATATCTAGGTAAGAATTTTCATCAACTTGTTAAACCTTTCCCTTTCGGTATCACAAATATAATGAATACTTGGAATTACTTTATTGTTTTCCAGTTGTGCTAAGCATCCATTTTCTTGCTTATTGTGTTTCAATTCAAGGTATGGAGGCATTCACAAAATGATATGATATATGCAGCAGTTACATATGGCAGCCAAAGAGCATTTTGCATTATTAAGCAATTTGTAACTTTTAAAGTTGGTAAGAAATAAGTGATACACCATAAAAGAGGTATGCATGTGATATTAAGTTTTATATTAATGTGTAGATTTAGATATTGCTTTAAGAGAAGCAAGAGTGTGAAATGATTAAAATTGATTTATATAATAAAATTAAGATTTTTGTAATGGGTACTGCAAAAATAATAATTTATCATGTATAATCCCACTTCAGAGTTTGAATGTCATATGTAAAATTCATTGTTCATCTCTGATTTAAGAATTTCTTTTAGAATTTTATTGACAGTTCCAATTGCTACTGCTTCAGCAGAGAAATTTCTCCAAGTTGTCATTAATAAAAAGCTATTTAAAAGTTACAGCAATTCAAAGGAAGGTTTCTAAATTTGGTATTACTATCAATAGCACACAAATTATGAGAAAATCCTGATGACAATATAATTGTGATTTTGCTAAAGTCAAGAAACATAAAATTTATTGAAAAAAGTATACAATAATTTTGTATTCTTTTATTTCTTACACAAATATTATCATCCCAACATAAGAAAACCCAAACATGGGCAATAATGATTCATTCAGTTTTCTGATAATCTGCAAACATTAGATACATAAAAAATAGCTTTCAACTGTATTGTGACTTTGTTGTACTGAAAACACATATTTTAAGGCAGGAGGATATAGTTGTTTTTTTTTTTTATTTAACAGCTTGTTATATTTGTCCTTCACTTTTAAATATTTAGACATGTAGTATGTGAGTCCCCATTTGCACTCTTGTTCTGAGCCCACTACTGTCAGCAGCAGGCCTGAGCACAGGTAATTAGATATGTAATATGGAAAGGTTATCTGCCAACAGTTTAAATCCTCGATTAGAAGAGAATTAGAGTAAAGGTAGAAGGATGAATTAAGAATTTTTAGCAATTCCAAGCTCCTGGAAGACATTGAGATTTCTGGCTGATATACTATATATATATGGGCATACGTGTATATTTATGCATGTGACTAGAATTTAGAGGACAGATCTGAGCTCTGCATTTACAATTCTGTGTTATTAAAATTAGTAGGGATCAGTTTCACAAAGACTGTGTATAGTACAGACTACGATATGTCAGAAACAAGAAAAGGGCTGATTTTAAAAGAGAAGGGGGAACTACTCTATGTCAAATGCTACAATATATCAGAAAAAAATAAGAATTGAAAATTGTCAATGAAGAGCATTGAGAGCAGAAAGCAAATTGCCAGTGGCTAAGACATAAATAGGGATAAATAATTGGAAACTGTGAGATTGGACTGCTTTCCCTAGAAGTTTGGCAGTGGAGGGAAAAAAGTTTTCTGCTGAGTGTAATTGCGACAATATGGCAGTGTTTGTGAGAAGCAGGAGTTCAAGAAAGGTATGTCGTTGGGGCACCTGGGTGGCTCAATCAGTTAAGCATCCGACTTGATTTTGGATCAGGCATGACCTTGGGGTCATGAGATCGAGCCCCACATGGAGCTCCATCCTCAGTGGGGAGTCTGCTGGAGATTCTTTCTCGCTCTTTCCCTTTGCCCCCCCCCCCCCCACGCATGCACATGTGCTCTCTCACTCTCTCAAATAAATAAATCTTAAAAAAAAAAAAAAAGAAATGTTGTTTTCAAGATTGTAGTGGTAAAGGATGTTTATTTTCTGAGTGGAAAGAAAAGGTGAGGCTGAAGATATAAGGGAGAGAATGTTGATGACCAATGGCATAAGAGAAGAATAGATCCAGAGCACATATAGAGGGACTCACCTACGACAGAAGAAAAACTATTTTATGAAATTTAAGAAAGAGAATGAATAGATGTGAACTTTTGCCTAAGTGGAATTTTTTTGGTTCCAACTAACTGCAACCCATTCAAAGTAGATTAAATAAAGGGGGACAGAGGTATCTGCTAAGATCTCAAAGCAGGGGATCCACCCCGCAAAGGACTGGAAAGAGAAATCAGTCTCATCAAGATCCAAAATCACTCTTTTCATGGCTATTGTTCTCTCATCTCGGCTTCCTCTGGTGCCTCTCTTTCAATGTCACTTTCTCTGGCTTTCCATATGCACATGGCTCCTGAGTTTACATATGGCAGTTCAAACAATCATCCAAGATTGCCCATGATCTCTGAAACCAAATTTCAAATTCTCAGATAAGATAATCCAATTGACCCAACTTGAGTTTATGCTGATACAGTCATCTATGGTCAGGAAAACAGTAAGAGTTGTGTTATTGAATAAAAAAGAGCCCATCAGCAACAAAGAACCCTTATCTGCAAGCTCTGAGCCTGCATCTGAAACCCCCATTCCTGACTCAAATGATTATTACCAGATAGATGAGTTTGTTAGTGAGGAAGGGACAAGAATTGATAGAATTCCTGTCAAAGTTACTGAGTTAGGAAGCAGAGTTGTCTGTTTCATGTGATTGTGACAATGTTATACAAAAGAATTTTCATTAGAGTACAGAAGGTTAAAAGTGTCTGTTTTGAAAAATGGGAGCTGAATTTCTATTGTGGCCTAAGAAATTTCAGTAAGACAGCATTGGATTTCCAGCTGAGACTAAATAAAGACCATGAAACTAACCTAGTGCCAATTCGAATTAATGTCTATATAGGAATTCTTGGCAGACAGGGTGCAAGAGAGAGGCTGAGTAAGTAGACTAATCGAGGGTTAGAAAGTTTTCAGGGGGTCTTGTAGAATTTTAAGTTTGTTTAGAGGAAATAAGAGACAAGGCAGTGAGATATTAGCAATCTAGTGTTTTTAGTAATGAGGTTTTAGGGGACAGAGAGACAGAGGGAGAGGGAGTGGAGGGAGAGAGAGAAGATAGTGGGAAGAAGAGAGAAGAGAGGAAATCATGAACTAAGTATAGCCCAGAGGTCAAAGTAAAAGACATTTTCATGTAAGCATCAAAATGTGAAAGTTCTTGGTGGTAGTTGTGGTAGAGTTTATATTTTGGAATGCTGGCTAATTCTTAGTAATGACTAGTTCCAAATTATGACCATGGGTGTTGTTGGCTGCAGTAGAATTGAGGTGAAGATGATTGACCTTAAGAAAAGCAATACATTTTGATACAAGGTTACTGGATAGATCAGCAGAGATACTGAAGCCATCTTGATTGGTAGTAATTTAGGAGTGAAAGAAGACTTGAGCCAGGTGCAACAAGTAGCATCTGACCATGAAGCTTTAGATACCAGCTTCAAGATGGAAGGTAGAACAGCAGAACACCAAAAACCTAAAGCAGACATTTTTCTTTGAGTGGGTCGAATACGGTCTTTGGAGGAAAGAGGTAGAATTCTAACAGTATTGCCTCCTAGCCGGCAAGTATAGAATTTTGGACAATAAGCAAATCTCATTTAAAGATATAACAGGGGGAGCAGAATTCTTCACATGGTCAGATTTTGACCTTAATAAAAGACTATGTTGCAGATAAGAGACCAGGGACATCAAAGGATGCCCATTAAGCAACTTGCCCAAACTTGTGAAGGCAGGAAGAGGCAAAACCAATGAGTTGAGCCAGAAAGTCTGGTACCCAAGCATCCTCTTAACTGCCATACTGATGGAAAGATTCCAGTTGGGAGAGAGAAGATGATGACAAATTTAGGAACTCAGTTATGCAAGTGAAATGAAGACTGGAAGGACTTGCATTTTGGCTTGCAATTTGCTATTGCACAGTTGACAAATGTCAGTGCCAGCATAAAAGGTGCAACAACCGCACCTCAAAACCTGCAAGTTGTAGACTTTACTCAGGATTTCATAGAAACCTTTGGTGAGCAGGTGTCACATACCTCAGGGGGCATGCGATAGGGAATTCTATTCTAGTCCAACAATGTAAGTGGCACAATTAGTTGTTTAAGGAAACTTTACCCTCTTTTAAAGAGGGGCTCTAACCCCTTTTCCAAATATGAGTTTAAATACTGAAACACCTTTGAAAGAACTCTAGTTGTACATCTAACTAACTTAGTTTCTATTCTTCCTTTCCTTAAATAGCTGCCAGAAGTTTTTACATCTCACAATATGACCCTAGGTTGGTTTAAATCACATAATCTATGTGAACACTACTGCCCTCACCTATAAAATACAAATAGATAATATAAACACCAGAGTCATAAGGGAAAATATTGAAACTTGCATATGAAAATTACTGGAAAACTCAAAGGCACTAAATGAATACATGTTGCTCCTGTTAATAAATAATAATATCTTTCACATTTGGAGTGCTTGTGATATTTCCAACATTTTATTGTTATTTATACTTATTATCTCATTAAATCCTCATAACAGCCTATTGAAATGAATATTACAGTGTATCTACTTTATACATGGAGAAAAGTATGCTTAAATATCAAACATTAAGACATGGAGGTGGGATTCAAATCCAATTTGACTTCAAGGTAATGTTCTTAATATATACTATTCTCTTAATATTAGTGATCAGTACTATGTAACAGTAAGCAGAATTATTATAGCCCATTGATATAGTCATATTTTCAAAATATGGAGCCCCTAAATATATGGCTTCATGTAAACCATTAAGTGCAAAACTGGAAAAATATTGTAAAACCTAGGATAATCATGATTTCCAATATTATCTTTTATTTCAGCTTCAAATAACTAAGTCCTCATGCAACAGACATTTGGAGTTGCATATTTTGTGATTACAGGTCTCAACCCAAGACAGTTTTAATTTGTGCTATTGCCATGGCATAATCAATTACCTTTTACTCTCAAAAGCTTCCTGGTTTGGACAATAAATGATAGGAACACCCTACTTTAATGTTTCTCACTAAACCTAGAGGGCTAGATCCTATCATTGCTACTACCAGCAACAGACTGCTTGCACGCTTACAAACATCATAGTCTCGAAGTCACCAGAATATCCATCCTCTGAATACGATGAAACATTTGCAAAGGGTTTTCTGTATACTCAACTCTTCCAGTAAGTACCTATGTTAATTTACACTGAAAAAAGTCAGAAACCATAAATTATAAAGAACTCTAATTCACATCCCTATAATCTTATGAATTTTAAATCTTAAATATGATTTAAATATATAGTATTTTTTATTCAAATGTCATTACAGTTAATTTTGTATTGCATAGTCAATATGGAGTAACCTATGGTAACCTATACCTAGTGATACATTTTCTAAAATAAAATGTTATATTTGTAAATTTTCACAATCAGAAAATTACTCTTTGTTTGACTTTATACTGAATCTTGAATTTTCCCTTGGCACACTGTCCTTTGCATGGTGAATACTATTGTAATCTCTCTTGCCTAAGTGGATACAGTTCTCATCTTGGAACACTTAAAGTTTCATCATGTCACTTTAAATACAGTATTATTTTTTCTTATATTATTTTAATATATTTAAATATATTGATAAGGTTTTTAAAAGTAGAACTCAAGATAATTAACAAAATATGAAACACAAATTTTGAATTTTGCTTGTTTTTTGAAGACTTCCCAGTAAAAAAGAGCATATTACTCCATTCTTCAGGTTAAAAAGATTCAGGTAGAATAATGGTTTATGTGAACATGGAGGAATGCATATAGATCAAGTGCCTTCAACAACATTGTCTTCTCCAAACAGAAAACAATAGCAAGCAAATTAAGAACAACTGTTTAGATAAAATAACTTTGAACTGTTGAAATACAGATAAATTCATAAGAAAAAATTAAATAATATTTACCAATATAATTCACATTTCGATGGATTTTGGAAAACAAAATACCTTTTTTATAAGTTTGATACACAGAACTTTCCAGTAGAGGGCTCCACAAGACTGAATGATGTTATAGTCCACAGAAATGAGGAGGTTCCTCTTATGAAGCCATTTTATGATTATACTCAACATAGTAAACAATATTTTTGAAGCTCCACCCATAGCATTTTCCTCAAGTCCCTACAGTTGATAGAGACTTTTAAAAATGGTAATCCAGTACTGATTACAATGGGACCATTAGTTTCATTTTGACACTTTAAGTTATATGTAAACTAGCTAGCTTCTCTAGACTCTTGTCTGATGATACAAAGCAATCTACTGTCTGAACTGCAGGACGCATGTGGACAAAAGAAGCTGTTTCCTTGGAAACAACTATGTGAAAGCTCTTGGAACATCTCCTCTCCAGGAGTTAATTTGTTTCAGATGGAGAAAGGTGATTACTTATAAGTCAGAGAAAGAGAGAGAGAGAAGCTTACAGGGTTTTTTTTTTTTTTTTTTTTCCCCTATCATCACTGTTAACTTTTTCAAAAATGTAGAGAAGATGGGAGCAGCAAGAGTAAATACCAATGACCTTGTCACTATGTAAAATTATACCATTACAGCAGTTTTTACCAATTTGTCAAAGAGACAAAGTAAGGATAGAAAAGGAAAATATTCTAATTGAACCAAAGTAGTCCAAAGTGTGCTGTCCACCCTTCCCAATTTCCCAACTTGCTGGAAATTGTCCAATGCTCTGCTTCACTTAATGTTGATCATTATAAAATTCAGATGTTTACCACTCGGGTAGAATTACCAATAAAAGATAATAACCTCATTTAATAGAGATGGAATTTCTGACTCCTTGGTTTTCCAATTTTCTCCAATTGTAATGAAGTACTAATCTTGCTAAGTTAATATTTTGCTTGACTCTTTGTCTTCTTTGTCCCTTTTGGCATGGATTAGTAAGTGTATTGTGTTCAGGCCTATTGAAACTTCCTCAATTTTGAACACATGGTAGTAGGTCTTCAGCAAGGCTCTGCTGATTGATTGGTTAACTGTTGGCATTGCTGGCCACGGCGGGGGTTAGGTTTTAAGCTATAGAATTAAATAAAGCAAATCAGTTCAAATGTGGGAAAAACTTAAAGCCTGTTCTTTTGTATCACTTTTCTAGAACTAAGTTAACCAGATAACCAATTGCAACACAAATTAAGAAGACAGTAAAATCAAAGTACACTAAATAACTTCAGTATATAAGTTCTTTTTAAGAACAGTGATTGTGTTAATTATATTTTATGGAGCTTCTAATTTCAATATGGTCTAATATGAGAACATGTATATTAACCTAAAATATTTCAAATTAAAATCAAAGCCAGAAGCCCCACTATAAATCATGGGACAAATAATATTGTACTTGGATATTTGGCATTGATAATATTATTTATCTTTTTCTATAGATTTTCATAAATGTAAATTTGCACTTTCTATAAGTTTGTAGATCTACAAGAAAAAAGAAGATATAATGAAAAAAACCCTTTCCTTGTGGGGCACTTCAGTGGCTCAGGTGGTTAGGGGTTTTCCTTCGGCTCAGGTCATGATCTCAGGTCCTGGGATTGAGCCCTGTGTCAGACTCTCTGTTCAGCGGGGAGTCTGCTTTTCCCTCTCTCTCTCTTTGCTCTGTCTCTCTCTCAAATAAATTTTTTAAAAAATCTCTTAAAAAATAAATAAAAACCCTTTCCTTGCTATTCAACTGTATGGTCATGTAAGAATCTTAAGAAATTACCACAAAAATGAAAAATATTAATTCTTAGGGATGTTGGTCAACCTCATTCAACTATTCTCAATCTCATGTCTTCAAGTTCTTATAAAATAGTCTAAGCCAATAAATGCAAAATATTTTACAGATAATTTATCATCTGGTACACTATCAATTAGTTCGACTCATTCAAGCAAATATAATATAGTTATTATTAGGGAGTGTTACACTTTATGACAGTAATAGAGTTTTTAAATATCACCAAATTCTATAGAAAAGCTACCTGATTACCACAAATATGTAGATGCACTGACCGTCACAAGAGAAAGACATATGTTCCAAAAAGCACAATTACATTTGGCCTCTTTTTCTAAGTATGTAATGTAGAATAGCATAAACATGTATTTATGTATCATAAACAACAATCACATTAAGATATATTTAAGTGAATGAAATAGCTATCTTTACTATTTTGTTAGCTTGGGCTCTGTAAAAAAAATACCATTTACTAGGTGGCTTAAATAACAATTTATTTCTCCCAGTTCTGGAGGCTGGGAGGTCCAAGGTCATGAGACTGATAGATTCCATATCTGGTGAGGGCACTCTTTCTGGCTTACAGATGGACATTTTTCTGCATCCTTATAGGGCAGAGAAATAGAATTCTTGTATCTTCCTCTTCTTATAAAGGCATTAATCCCATTGTGGGGGCTCTACCCTCATTATCTCATCTAAACCTAATTACTTGCCAAAGATCCCACTTCCAAATACCATCACACTGGGCATTAGGGCTTCAGCATATTTGGTGTGGGAAGCACATCGTTCAGTCCATAGCAGTTGTTTAATATCTTATCCCCTCCTTTCAAGAAAAGTAAGAATCAAAAGCTCTATATTTAGGGGATTATAAAACAATCTTGAGCAAGGGTGGAATTCATAACTCTGAGCAGGCCACTTTTTGAAAAAGCACTCTAAACAATGGGCCTAACAAGATACTTTCTTTTTTTCTAGAGTCATCTTTTAAGAGAGAGATGGACTTTTGTTCAAAATTTCATAAGAAAGAAGTACCATTGTTCTGCATAATGATACAAATATAGAATCCATTATAAAAAGGAATATTCTAACATTCATAATTTTGACTCACACAGGAGGAATAAGCTTTAGAGATATACTAAACATTGTGCCTACAATCAATAATATATTGTACCCTTAAAAATGTATTAAGTGGTAGATCTTAGGGTATGCACTCTTTTTAGAATAGAATTTTTAAAAATGAAAAAAAAGGAATATTCTTCCAAAATATAACAGGAAAATATTTCTCTTCTTCTCATAGGTTTATACGGTGGTATTTCAGAAAATTAAGGTATACTTCTGTGTTTTGTGTGTGTATAAGCAAAAGAAAAAGAACAGTGATATACATAGACTTTAAAAATGGATAAAATTATATCCCCACATACTCATTCAACAATAATTATTATTTATGTTACGTATTATTTTAAAAGATTAGATATATCACTAAACAGGTTAATATCCCAGACTTTGGTTACCTATATGCAAGTGAGAAACCTTACCCTGGGATTAGACTTGGGGTGCTATTTATCACACCTCAATTGTTTACAGGCACTAAGTGTTGATAGCAAAACCGGACAGTTCTTGAACTTAGAGTGCCAACTCTGAAAACTTGGTTTGGCCTGCTCAGATGGGCACTCCATCTTTGACCACCCCCCTGCCTCACTATTACTACCACTGACATGGTGCTATTCTTGACTTAGTAAGGCATATGTGTAGAAATGTACAGCTGAACATTCCTGTGTCCTGTGGAAGAGAGTTGGATCAAAAACCATGAGTGGGATGTAGATCATCATAGTACCGAGAGGAATGTGAGTTGCAGGCCCAGAGCAGCAATATGTGAAGTAAACAGTGGAATAGGAAGTACTAACCACCAGGAGGAGCAGCTATCAAGTGGATAATGCCAAGGTGGATTTAAAAAAATCCCAGTCTTTTTTCCCCCACAGATACACAACTAAAGTGGCTCTTACATGGTAGCAAGTCCTGTTATTGTAAGTGCTACAAGTCACTGCATGCCCTTTTCACAAGTGAATATACAGTTGAGCATACCCTCTTATGGAAGTCATCATCCTACTTAGAAACTTTTCTGTTAAAAATGTAAGATCCAAAAAAAAAAAAAATGTAAGATCCATGTGGGTAAGAAATATATCCATCTTATTTACTGTTATGCCCCCAACACCTAAAATGATGCTTTGTTTGTAGAAGGTAGGATATGCAGATTTGTTAAGTAAATAAGTCCACAGCTGACACTTTTATCTATTTGCCACAAATAAGAACCTAAAATCTAAGTAATTGTCTTGCAAAGATACTTCCTTTTCAAAAATACCATGTTGCAAGTAGTTTAGTTCAGATACTAAGGTTCATTTATAACTGGTTTGTTTTGGAAAGCACAAAAAATATTAGCTATAACACACATGCAGTTCCATATAGGGATTATATGGCAGCTTTTCTGAAATTTCTTTTTGAATGGCTGTGAAGTAAGTTTGATTACACAGTTTTTAGTCTGAAACAATGCTTTTGATCTCCTATTTGTGTAAGAACTTATCTGCATCTACATTAATACCAACTACTTGCTTCTACTAAAGCCCTGTTTTCACTGGCTCTTTTATGCTTTTTCATTCTTGTATAAATGTGGTCCTTTTCCAAGGTTCTCTCTAGACTCTGACTTTGATCGTTTCACACATCTTTAAATATAACTCATATGCAAATTTTATCCTAAAATGTTCACCAGTAGCTTTGTCACCACAGTGTTTTCTTGCTATCTTGCCTCGAAAGGTCAAAAAACAATGCTTGTCTTTTCATGCTTCTCCTCCTGAATTCAATATTTTTAATGTTGTTTCACTATTTTCCCAGTATTCCAAGATTGAATCCTTGCAAGTATCTTATCTCTCTCAAGATTCCCATATAAAGTCAGTTATTTTTCTCCTGTATTTTTATATAGTCTTCCAACAGTACATTTTAGAAGTTTTTCCCCTTTAATTCAGCTTATACATTATTCTCAGTAAAACTTCATAAAGTATTAGTTGGCTCCTTTCATGTATATAATTCAACTAAATAAAATATAAATCCTAAACTTGACTTTCCAGATCACCTGGAAAACAGTATATCTTCAATGTACTGTTCTAAATTCTAACCTCTAAAATATCTTCATGCACATTTTACTCCAGAAAACTTAAATAATTGCTTTTCCTCAGGCCCACCAAGAAATTTCCTACCTCTCTGCATTTCTTAGCTATTCCATCCATTAGGAATACACTTTAAGGGCATCTGGATGCCCAGTTGAGTGTCTGACCTGATTTCAGCTCAGGTCATGATCTCAGGGTCATGTGATCAAGCCCTGTGTTGGGCTCTGTGCTCTGCATGGACTCTGCTTGAGATCTCTCTCCCTCTGTCCCTCTCCCCACTCATGCACTCTCTCTCTCTCTCTGTCTCTAAATAAATAAAAATTTTAAATAAAGGAATACAATTTTTTAAAAAAAGATTTTATTTATTTATTTGAGAGAGAAAGAGAGAGCATGAGAGGAGTTGAGGGAGAGTGTCCTCAAGCAGACTCCCTGCTGAGTGCAGAGCCTGAGGTGGGGCTTAGTCTCACTACCCTGAGATCATACTTGAGCCAAAACCAAGAGTCAGATGCTCAACCAGCTGAACTACCCAGGTGCCATGAAAAAGGAATACACTTTAATCTCCCTTCTAATTAAGTCTATTTACCTGAAATTTTCTTCTTTTTTATGACTCTCCTTGTCGTAGTAGTTAATTATGGTTGTGTGACAAATTACTCCAAAACTTTGCAGCTTGAAACAACTAACAGTTATTATCTCTTAATTTCTTTGCATCAGGACCCTGGGCATAATTTAGCAGATGCCTGTGTGTCAGTGACTCTCACTAAGCTATAATCAAGATGTCCACCAGGGCTGCAGTTATCTCAAGGCTTGATTGGGAAGAGAATCACTTCCAAACTCACTTGTGTGGTTGTTGGCAAAGTTTAGTTCACTGTGGTCTGTTGACTGAGGGTCTGGGGTTCTTACTGGCTTTTGAGTGGAGGCTGCCTTCAGTTCTTTGCCTCTGCACAGGACACCTCCCAGTGTAGCAGCTTACTTCATCAGAGCAAGCAAGAGAGCAGGAGAGACTGAGCAAGATGGAAGCCAGTGTCATTTTGTAATGTAATTTCAAAAGTGACATCCAGTCACCTTTATGGTGTTCTGTCCCTTAGTAGAATGTCACTCAGGGAGAAGGGATTACATAAGGATAGAAACAGTAGGAGACAAGAATCATTAGATTCTTTCTACCAATTACTTTCCTTAATTGTCACTCTTTCTTACTTCTCTAAGGAAAGACAAACCTTTCTTTGTTAGTATCTGGATTCCTATACTAGTGATTGGCTTCCTTTTGTGCCACTTAATCACTCTTCTTTTTTTATTAGCATACTTCCCTACATATTGGCTATTGACTATAATATATTTAATTCTCGATATATTTCTATCTACCACTATGTTTTATGTTAGTATTTTTGACTAGATATTGCTGAATGCTTTCTCTCTGTCATAATCTCTGTTAACAGGAAAATTAGTATCTTGGTACCTTTGAATACAAACTCTTACCTCAAATATCATGAACATGCTAACCAGAAAAAAAGTAACATAGACTTCCAACATACCCAGTGGAAGAAAACTGGTAAAATGATTCAAATTTATTTATTTTTCTTACTGGACTTACAGTATGCCATTGTGGCTTTTAACAGTGGAATGTTTTTAGACAAAGTTCTGCTACATCAAAATATTCTTGAAATCAAGAAACAGCTCTAATGGCATTTCATCTGCATTTGCATTACTTTCCACAAAAAACACTTAGAAATTGCTGATTTGCACATGGTCTTAAGATAAGTAGACCACAGAGTCTTTGCCTTCTGCTATATAGATTCAAACTTTGTACACTGAAAAATGAACCTAGAACTCATAGTAAAGAAGATTGGTTTATAAGGTAAATCACATTCTTTCTTACTGAAACCGAGATCTAGACAATAATTTAGTAAAACATAGTCTAATAATGAATGGATATAACATCTTCACCTTACAAAATGTGAGGCAAGGGAGTAATGATTTTCTATCATATATTATATTACTTAAACAACACTCTATTACTGTAAATTATGCTGTCAAATTCTTTATGCCTTTTTAAATATTTTAAAAATACATTGTCTACATTTGATTATACTCTTTTACCAGTAATGCTTTTATTTGCTTCAAGAGAATCCAGTACTGGCTAATTACAAATGAATCTATATTATAAACAAGTGCCAAATGACAATGACTTATTTTCTTCTTTGAATATAAATAATAAAAGTAACTTTGAATAGTTAATTTATGCAAATTATAAATATATCATGATTTCTGTAATTTTTTACTATCAAAAAGTATTGCCATTGTGCTTGATTTTAATCATTGATAATTTTTCCTGAAGGACATGTTGTTTGGCAGGCCAAAGGAATTGTTGGTGATGCCACAGGAACATTCAAAGGACAACATTGCCCCACGTTACACAGAAGTGTCATAAATTAAATATACCATCTGCTGCTGTTTAAATGAACTAGCAATCTAAAGGCCCCACAAAGCATACACAAACTTCAGAAAACAGTATATATTTTTTCTACAAATATAAGATCTATAAAATTTGATTCCAGAGGGGTGGGGGAGGGAGAAGGAAACCACAAAAATCCCTGAATTCCCTCTGAGATTAAGTTAGAATCCAGATCTTCCTGAATTCAATTCCTTTTAACATTTTGCATCAGATCTTTAGTTGCTCTGGCTTCCCAAAAGATATAAGTTTCGCTTTCATAATTCATTCCCAGCTTGGCCTGGAATAAGATAGCTTACCTCCACATTCTTGGCAAGGGACATTTCTTTGCTGGAAGAAAAGTTCACCTCTTAACTGAATGTTTGGCTAGAGATCAGGAAAAAAATAAGATCCGATTTCTTTTACACTTGACTTCCTTTTTCATGTGACCCTTACACAGAATTGTCTTTATTCTTCACTCTGTCAGCTGGAATATAATAAATTATGCCAGTTCCTGTTGATCTAGCACTCTTAGGAATTCTTAAACATATTCCACAAATAATGTATCTTTCAGTTCATTGAAATTTAGCAGCTTGAGATTTCATTCATCTCAAACAAAGGATATGAAATGTGTCTTCTCTACTTCTTAAGAGGCCCCATGTAACAACTGCCTTTTAACTGCTATGTGCTTTTCCAGGCTTCTAACTAGAGCCAATGTTCATTCTTTATAATGTTGCTGACTCCTCCGTTTTAGCTTCCTCTCTTTTCACCTTCTGGGCCTGCAGATTTTTCTCATCCAATTTTTAGACTGCTGCTTTGTTTACACAAATTAACAGTCCCCTACCAACTGTCTTTTACCTCCACCCCTTCCCCTTGCACAGCCTCGTCAAGAAGGGAAGGCATGGAGGAAAGAGGTAGAGAAGGCTATGGATTCTAAAGCACATTTGCATGAAGAGAGTTATTATCGAACCAGTTTAGTATTAAATTTTTGCTATTTCAGTATATATGTGAGGGAATGGAACTATCCATGCAAAATAAATACAAAGGTTACATTATTTCAATCTTAAGATGGCATAAGACAAACATATTAAGAAGAATTCATTAAAATGAATTAATGTTCATTAAACACTAATGAATTAGTGTTCATTAAAATTCACCAGTTGTTGAGACAGTAAGTAGTGGTTTTTTGTTTTGGGGCTTTTTTTTGGTTGACAAAGTAGAATACAGAGATCTTCTGTTACTGTTCAGCTCATATATCTATATCTACGTGTATATTGACATATCTATCTTTTAGTGATTCTTTCTATCTCTGTCATCCAGCAAGAGAACACCACTGCTCCACAACTAATATTATGCACCTCTTACAGCATCTAGAACAAGGTCTTGAACATTGTAGGCCCTCAGATTCTTATTTAGTCGTTTGAAGTGAGTTTTTAAGTAAAAACATATAAAACAGAAGGATCTCTTAAAGATTCACTAGGAACAAAGGCATATAAAGTGTTTTCAGCTGAATGTTTGAAGTGAGAAGGAAAATAAAGAAATGTACCAGTTGTCTCGTCAAGAAAACAGCTTTTTGTACCACCTATTTTAGTGGAGAAATTTAATAGAGGTCTGGAGGAGTATAAAAGGCAACAAACAAACAAAACTGAGATAACACATAGATAGTAATTTCAAAGGGCAGCCTTCATCTGTAGGGCTAATGGAACAAAAAAGAACAATTGGTCATTAGACTCTAGAAACTTGGAACAGGTTTCCATGGGGTTGAGATCCACAGCTTCTAAGAAGTGCTGTCCTGTTGATGCTAGTAGCTCAGAAATTCTTCAGAGGAACCCCAAGGAGCTGAGTCCACACCTCTGAGAAGCTGAGCATTGGGAAACTGGTGCTAGTGTCTCTGATATGACTATTTAGGTTGTAAAATAAACAAAGTGAAAATTGTAAACCCGTTACCACTGAGCCAACTGCTGCTGTATGAGAGGGATTAAGAATCACTCCTCAGGTGACATAGATGGGAATAGCAAACAAAAAGAAGGGAACATTTCCCTTCTTCCTCCAGCCTTCCAATCTTTCTTCATTGGCAGAACCTAATAGGAAACAGCTGGCAAAACAAAACCACAAGTTTGCTGAGTTTTAACTGCAAAATCACAAAGCATAAAATGGAAGACTGTGAGAGACGATAGCTTAATAACCAATGCAAAAAGGTTAGAGGGAACCAAGTGAATAAGAAGGATAGGCTATATGACTGGAGCAGACTGTCTAGATGTGTGTGAGGGTTGGGGAATGTGGTAAGGAGGCTGGAGAAGGGTGCTAAGGAAATCCAAGAGGTCAGGAAATTTGTTGCCTTTAGGAGCCGTGGCACCTGGTTCAAATTTCTTTCTCCATATCGTGGATGCTACACTCCTTACCTCATGCCTTGACTCCTTATTGGCTGTAGACTGAAATTCAACTGCCTTACTCTCGTGCTCATATCCTTTTATGATCTGGCTCCTTCCTTTCTCTTCTCCTCTTCTCATCCTCAAAAGGGCCCCCGCTCCAGTTACCTGAAACCATTTGCACCCCTGCAAATATAACATGTTGACACATTACACATGCCGTTCTCTCTTTCCAGTACGGTCCTATTTATCATTCAGAACAAAATTGAACTGTCTCCTCCAGGTGAGCCTTGTCTGTGTAGCCCAGACCTCTAATAAATGATCTGTTCACTCTTTTTGTTTTTCTGGCCTCATGTCATGCTTCCCTCTCCCCTGCTCACTCTGTATCAGCCACACATGCCTTTATGTTCTTGTCTTGGATTGACACTGGCTTGTTTTCTCCTTGGAGAGTCCTTTCCCCAGATTTCCATTTGGCTCCTCCCCTGGCTCCTTTTGAATCTCTGTTCAAATAGCACCTTCCCGATGAGGTTTTCTTAACCATTGTTAAGGAAATTGTAGACTACAAACCCATTTGCCCCTCACTCTCTATTCCTTTCCTTTCTTTACTTTTCTACATAATCCTTATCACTTTCTAATATACTATATAACTTACTTATCTCATAACATCTGTTCAATGAAGACAGGCTTTTGGTCTGTTTTGTTTACTGTTTGTCCACAAACAGCTCCAGAACAGGGTCAGTCACATGCTAGGTCTCAAAAAATTGTATTGAATCAATCAATGAGTTGAGACTGAATAAAACATTGCAGAAAACTGGGATACTGAAAAAAAATGTTAGCTGCTAAAGAAAGGCAATGAAACATGAGAGCAAAAAAAGAGATGGTAGACTTGGTGACTGTGGTCGCTGGGAACTGTCAAGAGGTAGTTTTAACAGGAAATAGAAACCAAATTTTCAAAGTTTGAGTAGAGAATGACTGTTAAGGGAATTAATTCAAACTCTTTTTTAAAAAAATATTTATTATTCCTTGAATGTATAGAAAAACATGGAAAGAAAAAGTAATTTTTTAAAGAAGGGATATTGGGACTATTTTTAGGTTGAGCAGTAACACGAAACAAGAATTTGATAGCTTTTAGAACACACTTTTGAAGCAAAAGGAGGCAATTGATTGTGAGCATAAGCAAGATGGTTAAGCTTAAAAATAAATACCAATCCTCCTCTGAGACTAGGAGAAAAGCTGAAAAGTGAAGGTAATAATCTTTTGCAGGAGAAAAAAGGAGAGTTGCAGAAAGCCTTTGAATGAATTAGAAAGTTATACCATCTACTCAGAATGAGGAGGGACAAGGCCTCTGTAGCAGCAGCAAGAGGACCTCCAGAGAAAGAATCACAAGTGCCCAGAAACCTGTCTTGCTCTATGAGGCCAGGATGGAATACACTCACATGGTTCCCCAACTAGCTGTAGCTGCATTTCACAGAACGAGGACAGGATTAGTGGAAGGAGATTGAGATTTGTTGGCACTGATTCTTTTTTTTTTTTTTTTTTTTTGGCACTGATTCTTAATTAAAGAAATGGCAGTGGTCTGAGAAAACTGATAGAAGCCAGGCCAGTGTTGATTTGAGCTTTTCTCTGATTTGAACTTGGCAAGTAGGAAGTAGAGAGGAAGGAAAAAGAATGAATGCCATTTGCTTAGATTTTTGAGGAATGTAGGCTATGTGGTGAGGAAGGTCCATCTTTCATTTAACATGATGAGTAGAAAGAACATTTGCAGCAACATTAATAATGTACGGATTGCCCTTCAACTTAAGCCAACTCATACTACCCAAGCACACAGTGGAAAGAGATAGCTGGCCTGCAAGGGGAGTTGGAAATGAGACTGACAAAAGAGAATGAAAACTGGACAGAGTGGAGATGAAGTCAGACATTTGGGGTGGTGATTGAGGTCACAATGATGAAGAAAGCAAGTCTGTTGTGAGTAATCTTGAGGGAATTTAGGGAAAAAAAATGATCTCAGAGTAATGCATTCAGATGATGTATTTGTTCAGTGTGGTGTTCTTAGGTCTGTTCATGTTTATTCTGAATGTCAGTATTCCTTACACTCACTGCTCAATTCACCTTGTGTGGCAAACCAGTGATTCTGTAAAACTCAATGGACAGTGCCAAGATGCCAGCCTGTTAAAATCACTTGTTTTGGGGAATAAGATTTCCATTATTTAAAGCTTGTGACTTCTGTGATCAGATGCTGATTGGTTGTTTTTAAACTAAGATTTTAAAGCATTTATAAACAGTATTAAAGTGCATGAATTCCTGAGGTCTGGGATAGATACATAATATGCAAATAGATTAATGTAATATGGGGTCTGCCAAAAAAATGAGTAGAGTTTTAGTTTGCATCTGTAATAACCCCTGGGTTATTTCTCAGGTGTCCTTTTGTCTTTTCTTTTAATATTAAATTCTGAGTATTTGAGGCGACTAAATTCTGAGATTTTGGTATTTTAAATATGGCACTAATATACTTAATTTTCTCATTTTTACAATTTCAACTTCTTCAAAATAAAATTTAACAAATAAAATGAAATTTGTTCTATTACAGATTGAGAATATACAATTTTTAAAGAGGGATACAATTAAGAGCTATTGGTAGTAAGCAGTATTAAATACATCTACAAATTTTTAAAACCATTATAAAAGCTCTAAATTTCTTAAATCACTGTACTCTCACATATTAGATTATTATGAGTCAACCATCTCCAAAATGGTATATTTATATTGTTAATCCATTGGCCACATTTTTCCATGAAGAGAATTTTACATAGTGAAAAAAAAATGCACTTTTCAAAAATGTATTCAACTTGTAATCCAGCCTTACAATGCTTTTAAAAGTGCTTTCTTTATCAATGGAGGAATCTAAATAGCATGCCAAAATGCATATAGCACAGATATGCAATATTTTGCTTGTTTGGTTATGATTTTTAAAGTAGTTTAATTATCTACTTATCTACTGTATGACCTGTAATGTCACCTAATATTTCCTCACTATATTTCAAAATTTAGAAAGACATGCTGTCAGTATATAACACTTATCTGTTGGGTAAATGATGACTTGCTCATTGAACTTCCTTACAGTATAACTATGCAGTGCCCTTTGAAAACATGGCAATTAATCTACTTAGATTATAAAGAAGCTCATTGTCACAAGAAAAGTTTTTGTAAATGTTGAAAGTATATATGACTACAAAAAGAAATATAAACAAGAGTTTTGAATTCATAATGTATTTTTATGTAAAACCTATAATACACTGGGAATGACCATAATTATGAATTTAAATCAGGAAGTGCAGCCATCCCTTCTGAAAATTCTCTGATGCTCCTTTATTTTTTTAAGATTTGTTTAGTGGGGGGTGGGGGGCAGAGGGAAAAGAAGAGAGAGAATCCCAAGCAGACTCCCTTCTAAGTGCAGAGCCCAACACATGACTCAAACCCAGAACCCTAGATCATGACCTGAGCTGAAGCCATGAGTTAGAAGCTTAACCAACGAGCCACCCAGGTGTCCCACTTTGATGTTCTTCTTAGCTATACAAATGCTATATGCATCTTCTATTTAACCAAAGACTCTCTCTCATCAGAAAATATGCTTCGTAAGAGTAGATACTGTCTTTTTTTCCTTATGGCAATTCACCCAATGTATCCCTAAGGCTTGGTACAGTGGTTAGTCCATATTAGGGGCTCAATACATATTTGAATGAATAGAATAAATCTTATGAATCACCAAATATTTTAGTACCCAACAGCATACTTTCTATTATATTCCAAAATATTTTGTTAGAATCAAAATTGGTTAAACATCTGAAGACTGTTGTAAGAAAAGTCTGGGGAAATTTATTTATTATTTTTCTATTTTTAAATATTCTATTACTCTGAATATTCATCCTCAGGGAAATGTTTTCCTAGGCTCTGGGCATATGACCACAGGTGTATTGGATTAGTGTTGAAAAACTAATTGAACAACTCAGCCAATCTGTTTTGCTAAGGGCTGTTTAATATATCATGAGCTTCGGGGCTAGTACTTCTACTTCCCTACTGTTGAATGCAAGCATATAGATGAGTCATGATTCACTGTGCCAAGGCAGTTTTCAGGTGTTTCTGATTCTTAGTTTTAGCACTCAAACCATGGTACTTGATATTCGTGAGTACCTCACGTTATTCACCAAAAATTTGGGAGTAACAGAAATTATACTCAGAGGTCTATCTAAGACCCTTGAGCAACTACAGAATGAAAGAAAACAGAGTGGCATCAGAGGTCAAAAGAAGTGGCCTTCCTGGTGTATTTTCTCACTTCAGACTAGTTGCACATGTTCAGTAGCTTCAGGTACATCCAAATACAAATTTGTTGTCTTCTGGGAAAATCAGTTAGTATCTAAATTTAATGAACATTTAGTCTGGCCATAAAGCAAGAGAATCATATAGAGGATTTGATTGTCACATCATAGTATAACATACATGAAGCCAGACTGGTTTCCTTATGCCTGGAAGTCGGCCTTAGGACAGAGTTTTATTAAAATAACTATGAATATGACATTAGCAACAGATTAATTTAAAAGAGACTGTCTAGTGGTCCTACATGGGATTCTGGAACAGAAAAAGGACATTAGGAAGAAACTAGTGAATTGTGAATTAAGTTTGGAATTTAGTTAATAACAATCTATCAATATTGATTAATTAGATGTGACAAGTGTAGTATATAGTAATATAAGATGTCAACTAGAGGGTAAACTAGGTGTGGGCATATAGCACCTCTCTGTATTATTATTATTTTGTAAATCTAAACTTAGATTAAAGACTTGAACATAAAATCTGAAACCATAAGACTTGCAGAAGAAAACATAGGTGGTAAGCTCCTTAACATAGATCTTAGCAATGATTTTTTTTTTAAATCTGACACCAAAAGTAAGAGCAACAAAAGCAAAAAGAAACAACTGAGGCTATATCAAAATGAAAATGTCTTCCTAGCAAAGGAAACCATCTACAAAATGAAAAGGCAGTTTACTGAATGGGAGAAAATATTTGGGCATCATATATCTGATAAGTAGCTAATATCCAAAATATAGAGAGAATTATACACAGCTCAATAGCAAAAGAATCAAATGATCCTATAAACGATGGGCAGAAGATCTGAATAGATATTTTCCCAAAGAAGACATAGGAAATGGCCACAGACACATGAAAAGGTGCTCAACATTATTAATCATCAGGGAAATGCAAATCAAAGCCACAATGAGATGTCTAATATCAAAAAGACAAGAAACACTGGCTAGTGTTGTCAAGAATATGGTGAAAAGAGAATCTTTACACACTGTTGGTGGGGATGCAAAATGGTATAGCCACTCTGGAAAACATGGAGTTTCCTCAAAAGACTAAAAATAGAAGTACCATACAATTTAGTAATTCCACTTCTGTGTATTTACCTGAAGAAACAAGAAACACTAATTCAAAAAGATGTATGTACTTCTAGGTTGATTATAGCATTACTTACAATAGCCAAGATAGAGAAACAACTTGAGTGTCCATTGATGGATAAATGGTAAATAAATTGTGCATATATATATATATTTATGTATACAAATGTATATATCTGTGTCTTAAGAAAAAATTAATTGAAGGAGGTACAATGATTGAGATTCGGCAAAGCTGCAGTAAATGCATACTCACTATAACAACTATAATTTAGTCCAAAAAGAGTGAACCATCCTATACCCAAAGAAAATAGGGATGGAATGGGAAAGCTGGTAATCTGTGTTTTATTTTGTTTTTAATATAGGATACATAATGCATTCTTTAGATTATCCATATTAATTAAATGTGCTTTAGAAACAAAATTTTACTTGATATTTTGACAAAGCCACCCTACATTCCTTGGGTTAATATTTCTACATTACTAATCATTGTACTACTATTGCTAAATCAACTAAGTATCAGTTTATGTAATGTTCAAAAGATCTACAGACAGCAAGGTCTATGTTTACCTAAAAAGGAGCTTTTTAAAATAAAGAAGGAAGCAATAATGTTCCAAATGATTGGCATGAGCAAAATATATAATGAAATATTATTCAGCCAAAGAAAGAATGACATTTTGCCTTTTGCAACAACATGAATGGGCCTCAAGGGCATTATATTAAGTGGCATAAGTCAGACAAAGAAAGACAAATACATGATTTCTCTTATGTGGAATCTAAAACAAAACAAAATAAAACCAAGCTCATAGATATAGAAAGAAGATTGGTGGTTGTCAGAGAAAGGGAGTGGGGAGATAGGGGAGAAAAGGGTGAAGGGGATCAGAATATAAAAAGAAAAAAAAAAATCAGTACTAAAAACCTGCTTAAAACCATAGCTCTCTGGGGATCCCTGGGTGGCGCAGCGGTTTGGCGCCTGCCTTTGGCCCAGGGCGCGATCCTGGAGACCCGGGATTGAATCCCACATCGGGCTCCCGGTGCATGGAGCCTGCTTCTCCCTCTGCCTATGTCTCTGCCTCTCTCTCTTTCTCTCTCTGTGACTATCATAAATAATTAAAAATTAAAAAAAAAACCATAGCTCTCTGACTTCTCTTGATTGATATAAATAATATTATTGCTTGTATAAAATAGCATTAAAGAAAAATGCACATAAAATTATATATTAAGACCAAGTAATACATTGGTTAATTATAACTATACAGGGATGCCTGGGTGGCTCAGTGGTTGAGCATCTGCCCTCAGCTCAGGGTGTGATCTGGGGTCCTGGGATCTAGTCCCACATCGGGCTCCCTATAGGGAGCCTGCTTCTCCCTCTGCCTATGTCTCTGCCTCTCTCTCTCTGTGTCTGTCATGAATAAATAAATAAAATCTTTTAAAAAAATTATAACTATACAGAGTGCTTATATGTACATTAATAAAGACATATTATTTTGAATAACAAAAATGGTTTAATATTTGTTATTTTTGGTCATTTGACTTAAATTTAGTAAGAATTTAGAAAGGAAGAAAAAGATGTACAGAAAAAGATTTACTGCAATTAAGTAGAAACAATTTTAAACAAATGACCCTGTAATAGTTTAAAATAAAACTTTGGGACTCTCCCTCTCCTTCTCTGCCATTCCCCCACCCCACTCACATGCTCACTCTCTCTCTCAAAAAAAAAAAAAATAATAACAATTTTAAAGTTTTATTTTTTAAAGTAAATTGCATTGAAATAATTCTTGAAAAACACTAAGATTTCCATTAACCATGCCAAAATGATTGAAATTCAACATTTTTTATTCCTCTATTCCTTGATATCTCATGTATCATAACTGCCTCAAAAACTCTTTACAATGTCACGTGAAGATTCCTAAATTCTTATACCACAACAGACTGCTAGAGTTCATTAGTACACCCTGCTGGTTGATCTTTTTTCATTTCTCTCATTTCTTCTTCTTCCCACCAATATCATAGTTTCCCTGTTACCTGCCTCATTATTGAACCATATGCTCGGTCATACTTTTCTGCAATCCTTGTTCAAGACAAATCTCGTGTGTATGTGTAAGAAAATGACTACACATATAAAATATTTTAGAAAGTTATAAATTATAGCACAAGAGGCTTTCAGTGAAACAATTTTTTATAAAACAATTCAAATGAGGTTTATTAATGACTAAGAAGATAAAGACTAAGATAAAGACTAAGATAATGCCTTGATTGGAAAAGAAATCTAGATATCATATTGCCAATTCTCTACAAATTGATGTATATAGTTACAGAAATTCTAAAGATATTCCTTCACAATATTATGGAGCGCAAAAACTAATTCTAAAACATGTATTAAATAGGATGGATTCAGAGGTAGTCTAGGTAGTTCAGAAATGAAAATAAGGATAAACAGCTGTCCTTATAAGGTAGACCTAATACCATCTGTTATACCTATATATATATTTTAAAGATTTTATTTATTTATTCATGGGAGACAAAGAGAGAGAGAGAAAGGCAGAGACACAGGCAGAGGGAGAAGGTGGCTCCTCCCAGGGAGTCCAATGCAGGACTCAATCCCCAGACCCTCCTGGGCCAAAGGCAGACACTCAACCACTGAGCCACCCAGACGTTCCTGTTATACCTATACTTCATGTTATTTTTTCTTTCTTCTACAAACAAAATATATGTTTCCTGATGGAATTTTGTTTCTCCACCCCATTGTTGTATCCCTTGCACATGAGAGCACTATATTTGTGGAATAAGCTAATTATAAACCTATTATCTTTAAGTCAATGTAGCAACTGTGGGGAATAGCCAAACAACAAAAGACCAAGAAACAAACCCAAATATACCTGAGATCTTAGTATATATCAAAGAAGGTATTAAAAGTTAGATTCAAAGGAATCAAGGCTCCTTGGTCAATTATATAGCCGGCACATGAAAAGAAAACAACAAACATGAGCCTGAAACATCTTTTATGCAAAACTATGAGAAGTACCCAAAGAATGATGGGTGCAAATGTAAAGGTTGTAGAAGCTATATTGAAGGGACTACCATACTAAATTTGGGTCAATTTATACATCAAAATAAATGTGATTATAATACTTTGAACAAATTAAGAATCAATGAGTCACCATTGATATGGTGAATGAGTAAATGAATAAGTGAATGAATATATGTGAATATAAGTGAATGAATAAATGAATAAATGAATTAATGAATAGGGGCTGTTCTTCCTTGAAGTAGAATGCCAACTCGAAAATGTGGAAAGAATTATGGAAATATAAAATTACCATTTGCCAACCATCACAAGGAATTAGATACAAGAAGGAGTTAAATGTAAATATTTGAATGAATCTAAATAAACATTGGCTATATAAAGTAATATAAATAAAATAATATAATGGTAATATAGTCTAAATTGTTGGGTTAAAATTGAGCAAGACAACTAAAATATTGGACAAGAGCATAATATAAATTGGGACAGGTTGATCAAAGTTGAAGCATACTACACTCTTTGTATTGATAAGAAGCAGAAAGAATGAAGATTGGTTTTAGAACTTTTAAATTACATATATTTTGTTACAAAAACTTGCAAAAACTTCAAGGTTTGTCATTAATGGTTATGGACAAAATGTCGATGGAGGTTACAGTAATGCAAACTGATGAAGCTGAAGAACCACTTCCAAAGCTCACTCATATGCCTTGCAAGTTAATTCTGGTTAGGAGACCTCATTGTCTTGCCTCACAATCCTCTCTATAGGACTCTTGGGGTATCCTTTCAAAGTGGCAGCAGGCTTCCTCCAGAGTAGATTATTTAACAGAGAGAGAGAGAGAGAGAGAAGCCCCAACGTTGTTATGCCCTAGCCTTGAAAGTCATACTCTGTTTTTTTCATAGTATTTTGCATGTTATGTATGACAGTTTTATTACATATGGGAGGAACTACACAAGGGCAGTGGCTATCAGGAGATAAAGATGGTGGACATTTTGTAAGTTGACTATTATATATGCTTTTTAAAAATGTGTATTCTACAGTTGCTGGATACAGCGTTATAAACACACATGAGCTCAAGCTTTTTATTTGCATTATTCAAATCTTCTATATTCTTTTTTATTTTAAAATAATGTATAATATCTGCATAGTAAAGCATATAAATCTTGAAATTTGACAGATGTATACATCAATGTGACTAACACATACAGCAAGAAGTGGGACATTACTAACACCCAGAAATCTTCTCTAGGCCCATTCTGAGTAACTACTTCCCTAAAGTATTGATGTCCCCAAAACTACACTGTAGTTTAGCTCTTCCTGCCTTTTTCTTAAAGGTACATAAATAAAATTATACTGTATACATTCTTTCATGCCTAGCTACTTTTGCTAATTTTTATGAGCTTCAACCATGTGGTTTCATATAGCAGCAGATCATTTACTGTCATTGCCTTATATAATTAGACTATATGATTACATGAAAACATTTATATTTTAGCTGTTCAAGTTCATTTGGGTTATTTTCAGTTTGTAGTCATATAGACTTGATGGGTCCACAGGCCATACTTTGAAAACTGCCAGAATTGTGCATCCAGACACAGGTTCAGGTTTCTACAAGAACTTAGAATATGGTATAAATGTTTGCAAATCAATGAAGAGGAATTATTTTAGACATTTTGTGGGTATTTTTATTATTTTATTATATAGAGAGCTGTCCTAAACCTCATAAGAAAACAAGAATTCATAAAGGAATTGATAGATTTTACTCCATAAAAAGTAAAAACATTGATGGCAAAAGCCACCCAGAAACCTGGAAGTTAAATGATGATCTGGGAAAAAAATATTTGCAACATATGTAACAAATAGTAGGGTTAACATCTATTATATATAAATTTATGTTTTTGTAAATTTTGTAAATTTCGTAAACCTCCAAAAATTAAAAAGAACAGAAAAATCCCAAGTAATATAGGCAAAGTAAATGAATAAGCAACTCACAGGAAAAATGTAAATATATCCAGAGTTATATTAAATATATCAAAAGATACTCCACTCTAGCATTATTCAGATAAAAACAAATTCTATACTATTAAGAGATACTCCACTCAGGAATTATTCAAATAAAATATATTAAGAGATACTCCACTCTAGCATTATACAAATGAAAACAAATTAAAATAACAAGTGATATAACTTTTGCTAATGAGATTAGCAAAATTTAAAAAGATGTAAACAAAATTTATTGCTGATCTGTATAAGCAACAGAGAAGTGCCAGAAGTAGTTGATTGGATTCTACAAATAGTATTAACATTTATAAAACAAATTTGTCAATGTATATAGAAACTTTAAATGTGCATGTATTTGACTTATAAGTTCCATTTCTAGGAATTGACCTATAACCATACTTACAGTTGCACATGAAGATGTTAGAACAAAGGTACTTTTTGCCAGCATTGTTTGTACTATCAAAATAATAGAATCATAAGATCAACCAAATGTGGGGAAATCCAAAATGGAATACAAACAGTAAAATAGAAAATAACTGCATTATAAATTAATAACACACCACAATGAAGGGAGTGATAAAAACACTAACTTAAGTAATTTTGGAAAGTAATATTTCAACTACATAGTGTAAGACTAAATAACAAACAAAAATATACAAATATAGGTCTAGAGTTAGTAAATTTATTTCATAGGATTGTATGTTAGCAATTCATATACATATCAACAATGTATATTCCAGGATTAAACAAATAAGTAAATATAGTGTGGATAATGAGAACCAGGTTATACACTGCTGGAGAAAGTAGTAACAAATAAGGTAAGGAAGAAGGCTAGAGTGAACACTATGGTCCTGGATAGAAATTGAAGATGTAAGTAGGAACTCATCATTTTTAATAAATGTGTTTCTGTGTGTGTAACATATATACACACATACACAAATAATATAGAAATAGAAACGTGTGTAGGTGTGTAAGTAAATATATCTGAGCCTGCTTGGTGAAATGGATGATTCTAGTTCTGGGTCCTGGGAAGTCCAGAAACTAAGAATGCACTAAAAAAATGATGAGGTTATGTCAAAAAGACCCAGAAGACAACTTAAAGGAGCTCCCAATGTAAAAATATGGGGCAAGTTGAGTAAAGAGATAAATATTGATGGTAATGGACTATAACCCACATAATACTCAAAGAATAAATAAATAATTTAAAGAGCATAGATAACTTTTTATTGCAACAGAATTTTGGTTAGTAAACAGAATGATAAAATAGAAAATTATCAATTAGTAAACAAACCACTATAATTTAAAAAAACACTAATAATTATTACAGACAAGAATCATCAATAGATGCTAAACTTAGTGGGCAAAAGTTGAATAAGAACCAGGATTTTTCTTATTCTCAAAATATTCTCTTTTGGATACTTAATAATTACAAAGGAAACAGAGTAATTTTACAGTGGTAAAACCTCTAAAAAATATTTTTAAAGCTATTTTTAAGATTCCAACTTAACCAATTGACCAATTTAAAATCACCAGCAATGAGACAAATTGACATCATATGCCTCCAGATATGGTATATGAAGGACACAACATCACTTCTGTAGTGTTCTTGCCAAAAATACATAACTTGGATTAAATTTTGAAGAAATACCATAAACCTAGGTTGAGGAACATTCTCTACAATATGAATGGACTTCAAAAGTGTTTACGGTCTGAAAGACAAAGAAGGTTGCAGAACTTTCCCACAATGGAGAAATTAAGGAGACATGACAACTAAACACAATGAGTGACTTTTGGTTTAGGTATGCATCAGTATAAAGGGCATTAGCGGAATCCACGAATTCAGGTCAAATCCAAATTCAAGTTCAATTTGGAAACATTTGAGTGAAATTTCTTAATGGTTTATAAGTATTATATTGATTTAATTTCCGAATTATGATTATTGTACTATGGTTATGCAAGATGTTAAAATTTATGGAAGCTTTATAAATTTGATTAACCTGTTATTATTTTAAAATTAAAAGTTAAAAACTATACAAAATAGTGAAATAAGCTTAAATGTACATAAAACAATTATGGTCTATCTACCCTGCGGCATACTACTACTGTATTTGGAAAGCACAGAGGAGACCCAGATACACAGACATGAAAAGATGTTGACGAAATTCTTTCAAATTAAAAAGAAAATAGATAATAAATAAATAAATAAAAAGAAAATAGTTCTAAAGTAATGTGTATGATGCCATGTATATATCAAACAAATTACAAATGGATTTGTAGGAAAACATTCTGGAATAATTTAAACCAAATAATTCACTATTTTTGTCTTACTTAGAGCTGAGTTGTAAGGAAAATGAAAATGAAAGGAACCTTTTATATTTTATTATATATATATTTTTTTGTATACTTTTTTATTGGAGTTCAATTTGCCAACATATAGCATATCACCCAGTGCTCATCCTGTCAAGTGCCCCCCCCTCAGTGCCCATCACCCAGTCACCCCATCCCCCTGCCCAACTCCCCTTCCACTACCCCATGTTCGTTTCCCGGAGTTAGGAATCTCTCATGCTTTGTCACCCTCTTTGATTTTTCCCACTCATTTTCTCTCCTTTCCCTTATAATCCCTTTCACTATTTCTTATTTTCTCTGTATAAGTGAAATCGTATAATGATTGTCCTTCTCCAGTTGACTTTCTTCACTCAGCATAATACCCTCCAGTTCCACCCACGTCGAAGCAAATGTTGGGTATTCGTCGTTTCTAATGGCTGAGGAATATTCCATTGTGTGTGTGTATATATATACCACAACACATCTTCTTTATCCATTCATCTTTCGATGGACACTGAGGATACTTCTAAATTCTTTTAATAACAAGAGTGAATTGATTGTTTTTTAAAACAAAGAATAATGAAGAGGGAAAAATGAATCTTCAGTGAATTTCAATTTGTTTATAACATTAAGATAAAAATATCCTATGTCTTACCTATCTTATTCTTCATATTTCAACCATATCTCCCACCAATTAGATTTTTTATCTGAACTACTTATCTTTGCGAATAATTTATTCAGTTGTCTCAAAATAATATGCTTTAATTCTCCTTTATATTATATTTTTATTTTTTTAAGTTTTTATTTAAATTCCACTTAGTTAATACACATTGTAATATCAGATTTAGGTATACAAGTTAGTGATTCAACACTTACATGATGAACCCCTGGTGCTCATCACAAATGCACTCCTTAATCTCCATCACCTATTTAACCCGTCCCCCCCCCAAAAAAAATAAAAAGTTTCTGCACAGTGAAGGAAACAATCAACAAAACTAAAAGGCAACCTATGGAATAGGAGAAGATAATTGCAAATGTCATTTCTGATAAAACGTTAGTATCCAGAATATATCATTTCTGATAAAAGGTTAGTGTCCAGAATATATAAAGAACTTCTAAAACTCAACACCCAAAAAATGAATAATCCAATTAAAAATGGGCAGAAGACATGATTAGACATTTTTCCAAAAAAAGACATCCAGATGGTCAGCAGATGCGTGAAAAGATACACAACATCAGTCATCATTAGGAAAACACAAATCAAAGCTACAATGAGACATCACCTCACACCTGTCTGAATGGCTAAACTCAACAACACAAGAAACAACAGGTATTGGTGAGAATGTGGAGATAAAGGAACCCTCTTGCACTTTTGGTGGGAATGCGAACTGGTACAGCCACTCTGGAAAACAGTGTGGAGTTTCCTTGAAAAGTTAAAAATAAAACTACACTTCAATCTGGCAATTGTGCTACTATGTATTTACCCAAAGAATACAAAAATACTAATTCAGAGATACAAGCACCTCACTGTTTATGGCAGCATTATCAACAATAGCTAAATCATGGAAACAGCCCGAATGTCCATCGATTGACAAATGTATAAAGAGGAAGTGGCATGCATATACAATAGAATATTACTCAGCCATACAATATAAGTCAGTCAGAGAAAGACAACATATAATTTCACTCATATGTGGAACTTAGGAAACAAAACAAACATAGGGAAAAAGAGAAGCAAACCAGGAAACAGACTCTTAACTAGTATATTATATTTTTAAATTAGAAATAGAAAGCTTCACCACAAGGGAGATGCTAGGAAGACTAGGTATCCCCAATCATTGGAGGCTGTGATAATTTTTTTCAGTTATTTCTTTAAGGCCTTTTAAAATCTCTAATTTCTTTAGTCCTGAATGGTAGCCATTCTTTTAAGATGCATTCATTTATGTAGTCCACTGTCCTCAACCTAAAAATAGTTCCTACAGATAATTCATCACAGACATATGTCAAATTTCTCTTCCAGAAAGTCAAGGAAGGTTTTTTTTTTTTTTTAATACAGTGTAGGAAAGTTCCAGATGCATATCTATTTATTGTGTATGGAAGAATTTATGTTT
The DNA here is from genome assembly GCF_003254725.2 of Canis lupus dingo. NCBI lineage: Eukaryota > Metazoa > Chordata > Mammalia > Carnivora > Canidae > Canis > Canis lupus. Next base: position 23,804,781 of record NC_064271.1, read on the forward strand.
ATATATTAGAGTGGGAGAATTAGGGAGATTTCATTAAAAGGTACAAATGTGTAACAAGTAGATAAATTAATTCTATGATCTAATCACTGCACAGTGGTTATAGTCAATAATGCTATATTGTGAACTTCAGAGTTGCTAAAAGACTAGATCTCAGTTGTTTTCACTGCAAAAAAAATAATAATTATGTGACATGATAGAAGTGGTAGCTAATGGTATGGTGGTAACCATATTGCAATATATAAATGATATAAATGTGTTAAATCAACAAGTTTTTTTTTCAAGATTTTATTTATTTATTCATGACAGACACAGAAAGAGAGAGACAGAGACACAGGCAGAAGGAGAGGCAGGCTCCATGCAGGGAGCCTGATGTAGGACTCCATCCCAGGTCTCCAGGATTAGGCCCTGGGCTGAAGGTGGTGCTAAACCACTGAGCCACCCGGGCTGCCCCAAATCAACAAGTTTTAAACTTGAAGCTTACTCAATATTATGCCAATTATATCTCATGAAAATAATTAAAAATTTAAAAATTTATATAGACTGTTGGCTATTAGATCAATTAAGAATAATAAAAATAAAAATCTTTATTTTACATTCACTTATACTCCTCTGATGCTCTTCCTCACATACATCAAGTTTCTGATCTGTATTATTTTCTCTCTTTCTAATGAATATATCTGGCAAGGTAGGTCTGCTGGTAAGAAATTCCCTTAATTTTTGTTTGCTGAGGAAGTCTTTATTTCTCCTTCACATTTGAAGGATAATTTTGTGGGGTACAGAATCTAGGTTGATGGGTTTTTTTTCTCTCAATACTTTAAATGTTCCACTCCACTGTCTTCATGTTTGCATGATTTCTGAGAAGTTGGACATAGTTCTTATCTTTGTTCCTAGAAGTAAGATGTTCCCCACCCCACCCCCGCCTCTGGCTTCTTTCAGGATGTTTTCCTTATTTTTGATTTACTGTCATTTGAAAATGATACATCCAGGTATAGTTTTCTTGGCATTTATCCTGTTTGTTATTTTCTAAGCTTCCTGGATCTGCAGTTTGATGTCTGACATTAATTTGGGGACATTCCATTTCTATTCCATTTTCCTATGTTATACCTTTTGTAGTCATCCCACAGTTCTTGTGTATTTTGTTCTTATTTTTCAATCTTTGTTCTCTTTGCTTTTCAGTTTTGAGGGTTTCTATTAAGATACCCTCAGACTCAGAAGTTTTTTCTTCCACCATGCCCAGTCAATAATGAGCCTGAGGATTTTCATTTCTGTTACAGTGACAATGTTTTTGATCTCTAGCATTTGTTTTTAATTTGTTCTTAGAATTACCATTTCTCTGCTCACATTGCATATTTATTCTTGCATGCTGTCTATCCATTAAAGTTCTTATCATATTAAACATTGTTGTTTTATATTTTTGGACTCATAATTCCAATATCCCTGCCAAATCTAAATCTTATTCTGGTACTTGTTTTGTCTCTTTAAACTGTATTTTTTACCTTTAATATGCCTTGTAATTTTTCCTTGATAGTCACACATAATGTACACTAAGCTAAAAGGAACTGGGATAAATAGGCCTTTAGCAAAGTGGTGGTAAAGTGTGTGTATGGGGGAAGCATTTTACAGTCCTACAGTTAAATCTGTCTTTAATGAATCTGTGTCCTTTAGCTGTGAACTTCCCTCTTCTCACTACCTCATTAAATATGGGACATGATGGTTACAGTCTGCTAGAATTGTGTATTTCTCTCCCCCAAGGTAGAACAGGCTGTGATGAAACACCAGTAGTTTAGACCATGATAAAATAGTTTCTCTTGAGTGAAAGTCTTAAGAACCTGGAAGACATTATGCCAAGTTAAATAAGCCAGACACAGAAGACAAACTATATGATCTCACTTACATATGGAATCTTAAAAAGTTGAACTCATAGCAACAGAGTAGAATGATGATTATTAAGGGTTGAGGATAAAGTAAATGAGGATATATTGGTCAAAGGGTGCAAACTTTCAGTTATAACAGAAATACGTTCAGAAGATGTATGTACAGCATGGTGATTGTATACAATATATAATATGTTATATGATATACTATGTACAATGATATACTGTGTACAATATACTATATTAAATAATAATAATGTGCATTTGAAATTTGCTAAGAGTAAATCTCAAGTGTTCTTACTACACACAAGATATATTTCATATACCACATTATAAATAATATACTTTATACAGTAAGAACAATGATGTATTATACACTCAAAAATAGCAAAGAGAGTAGATCTCAAGTGTTCTCATCACAAAACAAAACAAAAATAGATGACCATATCAGATGATAAATATGTTAATTAGCTAGTTGTAGTAATCATCTCACAAAGTATACATATATCAAAACACTATGTTATCTACCTTAAGTATATCATTTTTGTAAATTTTACTGCAGTAAATCTGAGGAAATAAAGGAATGAGTATGCACGGTCCTTGCTCAGTTAGGAGAAAGATCTGATGGTGAGAGCTGGAGTAGCCACTTTGGTACCAGACACAGAAGCCAAGGGTGATAGTGACAGAGCTATCCTATCAGCCCTGGGACACTGACATCTGGGGTATTTTGTGAATAAGAAATAAACTTTATTTTTTTTTAAGAACAGACTGCTACAGAATATTTCCAGATGGTTCTTTTTCTCCTCCTGCTAGAAACAGGAGGAGATTCTTCTCTGATATTCACTATAAGAATCTGGTTAAATTTCTGGAGGTCAAAATCACGTAAGTATGGGAGCCCCTTGTGATTGTTCACCCCTGGAGTTTTTAACTCTCAGAGTTTTCCACTCTGAACTCATAGTCTGTAAAATTAAAATTCATATTTTCCTACCCCAGCGGTGGTTCCTGTGGAGGATTTTGCCAGAGAGTTTCTGCTCTGGTAAGTTGTGATTCTCTGTATTAACCTGTCTCTCCATTTATGAGGGCAGCAGTAGTTTGTCCTGTGACCTTACTTCTCTGACAGATCTAAGATGAGTTGTTGCTTTTTCAGTTTTTTTGAGCTTTTTACTTGTTCACTCAATCTAGCTCTTTGTAGGCTAAACCAGAATCTGGAAATCACTCTGATTATGCTTTTAACCTCACTTTGTCTGTACTTATACTTCAGGCACTCTAACCAACTTTTAGTTTTACTAATGTTTTTTGTTCTCAAATATGGTCACAGCAAAAGTGAGAAAACTCTCTTAAGAAAATTAGCTTTTGGGCAGCCCCGATGGCTCAGCGGTTTAGTGCCGCCTTCAGCCAAGGGTGTGATCCTGGAAACTCAGGATCGAGTCCCACGCTGGGCTCCCTGCATGGAGCCTGCTTCTCCCTCTGCCTGTGTCTCTGCCTCTCTCTCTCTCTCTCTCTCTCTCTCTGTGTGTGTGTCTCATGAATAAATAAATGAAATATGTTAAGAAAAGAAATTAGCTTTTTGTGGAAAAGAGTTATGGTTAGTGGAGGAATATTGGTGAGACTAGGGTCATGGTTTGATGCACTGATTAAGGAGGATAAGGCAAAGAGCAAACTTTGAAATTACTAGGTAAAGAGAATATAAGCAATGGAGCAAGATACAGAAATGAAAATGAATTTGACATAGTTTTCTTCCAAGGAGGACAGATATTTAAATATCTCATTATTCCTAGACAGTAATTACTGTTTATGATTTGTGCAAAAGGAGCCATAGGCTCAGAGAGTTTAAGTGATTTATTCAAAGTTAAAATGGCCAATGAGTGTAAGATACTGACGCACTAAATATACCAATGACTATCATAATTTGATTTTAAATATTTTACCACAGAAACATTATGCCAAAAAGCTTCATTTACCATGGATTCTGTACCTTAGAACTATTACTCTGTTTTGTTTTGTTTTTTTTTTTTTTCAGAAGTGAAGTTAGTTTTACAGGGTTATTTTTAACAAAATTGACTCTGCCAGAAATATTTTTTAAGAAAGCCATTAGGCCGTCACGTGTGTAGTGCTATGGTTTCAGTTTGGACCTTTGTTCTACAAAACCATTTCTTCTAATCATGAAAGGATTTTTATACTAAGCACCATTTCATCTTGATTACTTTGGACATGATACAAATATACATTTATATACAGGAAAATAAGGGATGGCATTTTCTTTCAAAATTATCATAGAATAAAATGAAATAGATATGGATAATGAGAAATTCTACTACTAAAGGAGTAGCTGAAACCATAGCACTTATGCAGTAGACTTGCTTTTTCAGTATAATGATGAAATCATGCAGGCACACGATGCGATACATTAAATAATATATCAACTAAGTACTGTTAAATCATGATTTAAATATATTATCCTTGATTGCTGAAGTTGAGAGTGTAGGGAAATCAAGTTGTTCTGAATTTAGTTATATAGTCCTTAAATAAATTATGCTTTGCTAATGCATTTGCTTTTGTACAAAATTTTGTTTTAGACAAAATAAGATTCTAATATAAATACCTAATATAAAATAAGATTACCAAAATATGCTCTTATCACAATGAGAAATGTAATCATTCTCCAGGTCAAAAATATGATCTTGGTAGTACTTGTAATGAAGGTGGCATTGCTTTAGAGTTAAAAGGACATTAGATTTTGTTAAGAGAATCAGATTATACAACAGTCTTTCTCATTAAGCAATCATACAACCTGAGGGTAGTCATATAGTTTTGCCAGATTTCAGTTTCCTAACTGAAAAATGCGAGAGTTACATATAATAACTTTAAGTTTTCCAGTTCTAATATGCAGTACTATGTGGTAAGAGCTTAATACATGCTAAACAATTCATAAACCTTTTCATTTTGTATGTGACAGTTTGTAAGGGAGATATTACTACCACTTACAGGTGGAAAGCTAGATGTTTAGAAAGGTTAAACAACATGTTCCTAGTAAGATACGTAATTAATTATAGAATCAGGATTTGAACCTGCTTTTCAGTCTCAAAAACCCAATTTATTCTATCATGATAACTATTATCTTTGACTAATACTATCTTCTCCCCATTTTTGAACTGATATTTTATTAATCTTTGTTTAAAAAAAAGAAAAAACAAAAGCATTGATTCCTCTTGTTTTCTGAGCAAACAACAAAAAATTCCTGTAACACACAATAAAAGGAAATCATCACTGAAGGGCCGCCCATTGATAAAGCGATGGACAAAGGCTTGTCTCCCTCAGTCTCAGGAAGGATTTAACAACGTTGCTGTGAAGATGCAAAACCTGCAAACCAGAAAGTGACTACCTGTGTTGTTGGCACACTCAGCTGAGTCTACTTACAGTAGGAAAAGCCCAGTTATTTTCAGATACTGAAGTATATCTGCAGATAGTTGATCTCTCTTATAGTATGGGAAGATAAGGGAAATTGAAGTTGCAATAACTAAGCAGGATTGTGGAGGTGATGCAGAGCCATCCCATGAGGAAGGCAATAGTGAAAGGGAATGAAGGTGTACATCTTCCTTGCCCTTCAGATGAAAACTGTCGCTGACAGGTTATAAACAGGTGATGTTGGATCTCTCTTGAGATATGCATCTAATTTAAAATCAGAGAAGATTTTTATGAATAAAATACTCAGAGTAAATTTTAATTGATTCCTTTAATTCATATGCATATTCTTAAAAGACAGTCTTGGGCCTACATAGGATGTATATTTGCTATTGGGATGCTGGACCCTCTGTTCTTCAGAGTCACCAGTCACCCAGTCAGCCAGCCCCTGTCACCACTCCTCAACTAGAAGGAAATGTTACACCACTATAGATCTTGAGATCCGGATTTCAAGGAGCTTCCAAATGCCTCACCTCAGAGTGAGGTAAGATCATTAACTCCTCATAGGTTCAACTTTAACTAATGGGAAAGCAAGAGTTAGTGAAGCCATGCAGATAAATTCCCCCCCTTATCCTCCTATGAATTACTCTGAGATAATTTGTCTGTGTAGCCATTCCAGAAAAGTCCAGCACACAGAGTGACATGGTGACTCTTCACAGCTCATCATGAAATAGTAGTGCGCACAGTAATGTGCTTCACATCTTTCCTTGCCTCACTCCCCTTGACACTCACTCTTGCTCTTCTGGTATTATACTACCCCACAAGTAAAGCATCACCACTAGCATCCTTGCCTCTGATTCTGTTCACTAGGAAATGGTCTAGGACAATAGATCTGCTATTACAGAGATGATAGAGTAATTTGTGAGATCCACAAAGAGTAACCTGGGGGTCTCTCAATTAGAAGTGAGAAGATAGAGTAAAACTCATCTTTATAGATATTCAAGGAATGTTGGATGCAACACCTCATTTAATCTTATTATTCTCATTAAAAAGATAAGGAAACAAAAACTTGGAGAGGTCTGGTGATTTGCCCAAGCCACAACTTTTATAGAACATTGCTGGAATTCAGAATTAGTTTTTTTTTACCCCTAGCTGTTTTTTGACCTTTAAACTATAAACTGTCTATAACTAATAAATGGAGGAGCTGAGAAAAGACACATTTTTTATGCAGACACTCAAATTAAAATTTCACTATGGTAATTCACACATAACTAAATTAGAAGCTCTTCCTTAGAAACAACAGGAGCTAAAATAAAATAAAATATTATAACCATCCTGTCATTGAGTTCCTTCTAAGTTGCGTCAAATAAAATAATTTCATTTAGGAAACATTTTAAAAAGAGTGCAAACTCTTAAAAAATATAACTAGTGTATGAAAAAAAAAACACTTCAATAAAAAAGAAAGAAAAATCCAAAGCCTCATTGTACCTCCGGCATATTGTTGGCAGGTATTTTAAAATCCAAACTCCAGAACTGAATGTTCAAGCTGCTTAAGGGAAATGCCCAGGGGCCATTGGTCTGGGCCTGGACCACCGCTCAGACCCTACACTGGCACAGAGTAGTCAGTGGTGAAATTTTCAGCACAGTTGAAGGCATTTACAGGAAAGCCAAGATTGAAGGTGAAGGGAAATGAGATGGAGGAAATGAAACGGCTGTATTATTCAAATGTGCTGCAGACAAATCTTCAGCTCTGGAAAAATGCACTCTGTAGTTCAGGTAAATGTATTAGGTTAACTGATTCCAGGTGTTTTAAAGGATAATTGATCCATTCAGAAAACATTTTTTAAGTACCTACTATGTGAAAAGCAATGGTATAAAAAAGAATGTGTGAACAGCCTTCAGTCATTTCTGGAATTCTTCCCAAATCCAAATCATCAGTCTTTATTTTATTTTCATACATTACAAAATCAGAATTATTTTCTCCGGTATAATTATTGATTAAGGAACTGGGAAGCAAATATGCAGTCTTTCTATTTACAATCTGTACTTTACTCTCCTTCTCTCCCAGTAACCTGAACCAATTTTACCATGGTATTCTTTTGTGAAAAATTCTATGTTTAAAATGCTTTTGATTTTATTGTTTTCTACAGGGAATTTTCCAGATTTTACTTAGAGAAAGTAAAGTATATTATGAATACTCAGAGAAAATGTCATTGTTTCCGAAAGTAGAAGATCTGGATAAATTAAAACCATAGAACATATTATACTTTGTCCTCAATTCTTTGTGACTGACTATAGAAAGATAATTAATACAACTGAAATAGAATATGTTTGAAATGAAAACAACTGAAGATATTTATTATTATTACTTGCTTTTTGTTTAAGCATATTGTCCTGAAAGAATATTCTTCTAACAGAAGGCATTTAACTTGTAGAACTTTGGTTTCATTTCATTGTGCTGGAAGTGGAACATAATATAGTAACTTCATAATTGTAAAATATATGGTTAAAGTTTCAGACAAAGATTCTTTGTAGACCAAACTTCAGTCAGGCTTTTGAACCCTCTCCTAGGCCCATCTGTACATTTTCTTATAAAATGCAGTATTAGTAAGAACTCTGCTAACTGAATTTACAGAAACATCTCCCCACTTCAATATCTGATTACCCTCAATATCTTATTGGGTTTCTTATCTTCCATCATCCCTCAGGTGATGCCTGATTATGCCCATCTATCTTTTAGATAAGCCAGAACCTCCCTTACCCCTGATATTTTCTCTTAGTAATTTTCTGTCTGCTGACCTCCACCTTGCTCCTGGCTATACATTCCAGGTTGCCTAGGCAATATTCAGAGTTGAGCCCAAACTCTCTTCCCCATTATGGTAGTCACTATACCTATTGGAGTGGCACCCCACCCCTTTAAATAAAATCCTCCTTACTGTGCTTTAACAAGTATCATTAAACATTTTTTCTTTGATGTTCCTCAACTTCATATTTAAAAAAATAACAATGCGATAAATATCCTAGAAGGCAAACTTTTAGGCATATCATTTATTCTTTTGTTGTCTCTGATTGGGTGAGTTCCATTGCCCTGTCTTCGACTGGACTGATCCTTTCTTCTGTTTCATCTAATCTGATATTGAACCCCTCTAATGTATTTTTCAGTTCAATTATCATATTATTCAGCTCTGTGACTTCTGTTTAGTACTGTCTTATATTATCCATCTCTTTGTTGAAGTTTTCCCTTTGTTTTTACATTTTTCTCCCCAATTCAATGAGCATTTTTATGACCATAACTTTGAACTCTTTGTCAAGTAAATTACTTATCTTCATTTTATTAAAGTTTTTTTTTCCCCTGAGGTTTTAACCTTGTCTTTCATTTGGAACATATTCCGCTGTTTCTTATTTTGTTTGACTCTCTACCTTGGTTCATTTATGGTAGATGAAATAACCAGTCTTTCTCTCACTCTTGAAGGCATGGTCTCATGTAGGAGATGAAATCTGTCCTTCATTTCTGCCACAGTTCCTGGTCAACTCTTGAATTTCTTGTGCAAGCAGCGTATTATATTTTTAATAACTCTCAATACTTGAGGATGTGCCAAGACTCATTGTGTTTGATAGGGGAGGACCTAGCACCTAGAATCTTGCTGACTGGAAGCAACTCAGCTTTTAAAAGGCATCATCTTTTAGAAGTATATGAATACATACAGCATTGATGGACCACAAGCATGAGCCCTCTGGCCCTCAGAGCATGGTGATATAGAAGTGTCCCCTGAGCAGCAGTTCAGAAATTAGGGCTGCAGACTAGGATTTAACTCTTTTTTGAGTGATACTGATGAACTGGAGCAAGGCAGAGGAAAAGCACCAAGATGGCATCCTTACTCTATATTCCTTGAGAGCAGCTCCATAGGCCACTAAATGTGTGCCAAGTCTAAAGTCTGCCTTTCAGGCCAAAGTTCTGGGACAAACAAAGTGGATTCCTTTGAAAGACTGGAGAGTGTGCCTCATCCTATGTCTGCACAGTGCCTGGGTTTGGTAGCCTGCCAAGAACTGTCTCTCCAATTTCCACAGTCCTGTGGGACCCAAGAATGAAACCTCCATGAGCCACCAGAGCCAAGCAATCAAGGAGTGTACGCTGGGCAACAGCTGCAAAACCACAGGAACCAGACATAAAAACCAGGGCACCAGACTCATGTAAAGCATGCCCTATTCCCACCCTAGAGACACTAGTGCACTGGAGCATAGTAGAGGGTGAGTGCAAAGGTCAAGCATATAAAATGTACTGAATTTCACTCACACAAATATTCAAATATGCAAGAAATTAATATAATAGCTTTTATTTAGTTTTTAAGTAATTGAGCTTTCTTCCTCTGATTCTACTCACTTGCTAACGGGAAGAAAATAAAAGGCCAATCTAATCTAAATCCTACTCTGATCTGATCATTAAAACAATCATAGGAAGAGTTCACTCTCCCCCCAAAAATAAACAGCCTCTTAGTCCACTGATGTGTATTGGAAGAAGATTGAAATATGGTCCTTCATAGGGAACCAAACAAGAAGCTAGGACAGGATCTCTACTCTTACTATGTCCCTTACCTTATCTAACACATGTCTTTGTTTCAGGATATAGCAGGAAAAATACCCACTTTCCTCCTCATCTCTCTTTCTTGCCATTCCTAAAGTGAAAGATGCAGTTGGGACTTTTATAATTCTTCCTTTCTGTCATATTTTCTTAATTATCATGTAACCAGCATGCTGTCATAGACAAAAGGTGCATTCTCTCCCCCTTGGGGGGCAACTCTTTTTTTTTTAAGATTTTATTTATTTATTCATAAGAGGCACAGAGAGAGAGACAGAGACATAGGCAGAGGAGGAATCAGGCTCCTTGTGGGGAGCCGGATGCAGGACTCAATCCCAGGACTATGGTATTATGCCCTGGGCCAAATGCAGACACTCAACCACTGAGCCAACCAGACATCCTGGGGAGCAACTCTTAAGAGCTGCTTCCTTCTGACTTCCTAAAACATGCTAAAAAGGGAGGAGGATTACAGGAACCATGAGAAATCCTCTTTCTAGACTAATCTTGCTAGAGAATTCCATTTTGTGCATAAAAACCTGAACATAACTTTATTCCTCCTGTAGCAAAGTATAACCTTTCTCCATTTCCACTTACTTCTACCAGATAAAAGGACAAACACCTCTGGCTTGCCAAGTTGAAAGTCACATCAAAGGAAAAAGAAATAGACTTGATGTTTTTTAAAATGCTATCGCATAACAGTGAAATTCATAAGAATGAATGCATTTCATTAGCATCAGAGAGTACCTTCATACTACTTTACTCTTTACATATTTCCACCATTAAGGCCAAATATTTTTCTATTTTGGATCTTTTATTTTTTCTTTCTTTAATCCACCATTCCTTCTCTGTAATGCCATAACGTTTTTGTAAAATTGTTCGTTGCTGCTGCTTTGAAAATACTAATTTTTCTTTGCCATTTAATTTTAGCTGTGTTCGTGCTTACTATTGTTTCTCCTTATTACCATTGTTTGACTTGTACAAAGTAAAAATATAGGGGGTTGAAATAGGAAGGTATATGATAGAGACATAGATCCTCTTTGATTTATCCAATCCAAATTCCTTCGCATGGGATCAAAAGATGAGGGCCCCTCACCTTTTCTGATGGCTGCCCCTGGCTTCCATTACCAGAGCTTTCTGCTTTTGAGTATATTTCTGTGATTCATGCCACATAATTTTATTTATTTATTTTATTTTTTTCTACTTTTGTTTATTTTTTAAGATTTTGTTTATTCATGAAAGAGACAGAGAGGGAGGTAGAGACATAGGTAGAGGGAGAGACAGGCTGCCCATTGGGAGCCTGGTTTGGGACTCCATCCCAGGACCCCAGGATCATGACCTGAGCCTAAGGCAGATGCTCCACCACCAAGCCACGCAGATGCCACAAATATTCTACTTTGAAAAGTATATTCACAGTTTTTTTAAAACAGTCAGTTTCCCTCTCTGCCAATCCAAAATTATCTGAAAACTTAGCCTAAATTCAATATATTCATAAAATGAGGTTTACAAAATTGAACTTACTTTCCCTTTGGCCTACCTAAAATATTTTACAACAACCAGAATACAAACAAACATGCATATAGTACAACTTTGAGCCAGGCATTGAACTTAATACATATTAATCCATTTATTCCTTGCAACAATCCCAAAAGATAAATACTAAAATTTTTCAGAACATACATATGAAGACACTGACGCATGATGAGTTTAACCAACTCTCCCATAGTTGTACAGCTAGTCCAACATCATTTTTGTAGGGTTTTATAGCCAAGATATATCTTAAATTTTAGGAGATCTCTGAACTGCATGAAATTCCATGGAGAATTTTGTTAGATGTTTAAATGTGGATTTTTCTAGATAGAACATCTCCATCTTTACAGCAGATTTTGAAGGTAGTGTTTCAAAAAGTGATTACAAACTATGCTAAAAAGTTTGAAGTGTTTTCTCCAAGTTACCTAAAAGTGTACTTTTTAATAATTCTTCTCAATGTACATTAGGAATCCAATAAATATTTTTGATTTGACAGAGCATCTGTCTTAACTGAGAAGTATTTGAATTGGTAATAAGAGAACAAGTAAATTAACCAAGCAGAAATAAATGAAATCACAGTTCATTCATTAATCATCCCTACTAAATTGTAATAATAAATGGAATCTAGAAATGTATAGGCACATAGTAGTATTTATCTCAAAATAATATTAAAATTATATTTCTCAAAAACATAGCACAACAAAAATGTGTTTTTAGATCAGTCAGTATGTTTAGCCAGTATATCATAACAACAGGTTTACTGAAATTGAAGATGATCTCCTTCACCTTGTTAAAATTGAAAATTTTTTCTATAATTCCTATAGAATACATATGATAATGAATACATATTTGAGTTACAAAATATATTTAAGTCTCTGAGGTTATATGATATCCTTTTCTAACACTTACTTGGCCTTATGTCGGCATATCAGCAAATGTAATTTAGGTAGGTGACTTCATAAGAGCTCTAATTATGACACAGGCACAAACACATGCAGACATATACATGCACACACACAAACATGTCTAATTCATTTTTAAGAAGTATATTTAATAACACCTTCTCTAGAGTTTACTTATTTATATTCACATCAAAATGTGAACTCAAAAAGTATACTTTTAACAAAATCACTTTAATTCTTATCAAGTTGCTTAGATGATTCCTACATAACTAAACATAGCATTCATTCTGTGTTGGCATAATAAATAGAGTAGACAAGAATAATATACATTTATTTTAGAAGTGGTTGGGTTCTCATAACTAGACCAGTCAAGAACATCTAGAAATATGAAATTAGTCATTTAAAACAACTGAGGCCCAGGTGTGACATCTTTGGAGGACAAGATTACAGTCTTAAAATGCCAATGAGAATGGTTTATGTTTACAATTCTTTATGATTGCAGGCTTGTCATGAAAATAAATTGCCTATAGTCCCTGCCATTTTCTATTCTTGTCTCATCATGATAATAAGGCATCAGGTTTTTTATATTCAATATATTCTGAAATGCAATTTCATATAAAGATGTGTAGGGTACTAGGACACTTGCTACCTATATTTACTTGTAGATTTCATTTACATCCATATTTCTGAATGTACTGCCTGCTTTGCCTAGTAATATATATAAATTAAATCATAGTTCTGAAATATGAATGGAAATAAGATAGTAGCCCAATCTCACATTCATTTCTTAGAGTTGAATTATTTTTTCTAAATTCAGAAATGCCCAAAAGTTTATCCTGTACCCATAGGCAATTCATGAAGATGGGACAAGGCAGTATATCACCACACTATTTTTTTTCAAAGGAAATGAATGTTTTCATGTAGTTATGTCACTTGCTGTCTTATTATTGCTTTCTAAAGTACTCCCACATATAAGTCCATGGTTATAAGGGCCTGGTTTTGATATGTAAGATAATTTTCCAGTCTGAGGAAGACTATTAGTGCATAAGTGCTAGAATTATAACACTATTAAGAAAACACAACTGGAATGGAGCAAATTAGTATTTTTAAACAAGAATAGGGAGCTGTTATGTTCAAAATCTTAAGAACTCTCATAAAGATAAAAAAAAGTATTGACTTCCGATATATGTATATATATCGAAGCACATAATAATGTGGTTATACATTTTGGGACTAGAGACATGTCAAAAAATGAGAAAAAAATCACCTGACAATCTTATCCTCAACCTTAAGCTTAGCTGGAGCTTCAACTTCTTCTGGAATGTTTGATATAATCACCTAGATCCTTGTCCTCAGGGAAAGCTTCAAACCTTTCCTTTCTGTATTCCCGCATCATATTCTAAGGTCTTCCAATTACTTCCATTAGTCTTTATCACCCACATTATATTTGTTTATTTACATGTATATCTACATAAAACTTGTACCTTTTTTGGAAAGCTATGCTTTCTTTTGCTTTTTATATCCACAGTGCTTACTACTGAGTACATAATGAATAGAACAGATAAATGAACAGAAAATTGATTCACTTGGTGCTTGTAGAACTTGCAACATGTAATGATAGAGGAAAGTCCTACAGTTAAATCCAGACTCAAAACTGACACTTGAGAGTTTGGGGAAATCGCTTAATTTTTTTCTATGCCTTCTTTGGGGAGAGAACATAGTATATCTCATAATGTTGTGAAGATTAAATTGAAATATGTACAAAAATTATTACAAGTGCACAATACATCAAGCAAAGATGTTGTAAATAGATAATTTGGGTTATTTTTAGTTTTGCTCTTATTGTTATTTAAATATAATAATTACAACACTAAGTGACTATGATAAACTGAGTATCTAAAAATATGTTTAAGGGATATTCTGGTTAATAGGCAGAGCCAAAACTCTTCATTCCTCAGACTCTCTTGGGTGTGTAGGAGGTGGAGCAATGAACGAGATAGGAGGCTGTTGTAGGTTCCATAAGACTTTGGAGTGAACTTCTCATCCAGTAGAGGGGATAAAGGCCTTATATGGAAAGGATACAGAAAGTCAAAATGTAGAACAAGTTGGAAATCAGAGGAAATAAATCACAGAAGCAAAATATGATTTGACAAATCTGGCCAATTGAAAATAGGACTAAAGTGGAAAAATGAGAATTGGCCCCATAATACCAGGGATATATATGGTGATTGCTTCTTTGCTTGTATATTTTTTAATATAGATGTTGGTTCAAATCATTTAAGGTATGACTACATGTAACCCATTCATTTAAAAGAGTTGAAACAGAGTAATATATTTGAGTAATTCTCTTGATCCAGCTAACATTCTAAAAATATTTTCAATGTAATTTTAAATGCTCAGAGCCCCTAATCAATCCAGCAATCAATGAAAATTATATATTGATTGCCTAATATGTCCCCAGCTCTTTGCTGGTCTTTCAGAAGTCTAACAGACACCATCAAGGGCTATTTAGGTGATTACACATATAAAACAGAATATGAAAGTCTAGTTCTGACAGTAGAATTTCTGTATTTACTATTAATTTAAAATTTTCAATTATATATCTTTCTCAAATATTTTGAACAATTTCTTGATTTCATAAAAAGAAGATATTTAATATAAGTAAATGGTTCTTAATGTGCATCATCAAGATAAACATTATTGGCTATTCTTTGATATTACAGTATTCATATCTTTTATGGCAGAAGCAAAATACTCATATCTTTTAAGCACATATAGATAATGAAAAGTTGTTGAATTAAAGAATAAAGATTAAATTTCGTATATTAAATATTCTATATTAAATATTTCATGTCTGAAAGTGACATGTGTATGTTAAAGTGTATAATTAAGTGCAACACCATTTCATAGAAGCTCCATAATTCACTTAATTTCAAAAAGAAAAACATCTACAAAGTCTGCATCATGAGGGAAATGATTCAGACTCAATAGTTATGTTTCTTCTATGTCTCCTTTAGGATGTACTGGGTACTGGGGAAAGCCTGAATTATCTACTTAATTGAAATAAATCTATGCAGCACAAAAGGCATTTCAGGTAGACCGGACTGCATGAACAAAGATACAAATTCAAGGAAGAAAAGAACTTGGTGAACTTGAGAGATGTCAAGGAATTTGGTTTGACTGGAATAGAGGTTGCATGAAGAGAAATGGAATATAGAGGAGAGATGAGATGATGGATGGATCCAAATATCTAAGAACACGGAATACCCTGCTTGGATTATGGATGTTACTCTTTAAAGCAATTGTTCTTAAATATCAGTGTATTTCAAAATCATTTGGTAAGATTGTTAAAATGCAACTGCAACCAAAGAGGTGAAAGACCTGTACTCTGAAAACTATAAAACACTGATGAAATAAATTGAAGATGACACAAACAAATGGAAAGATATTCCATTGTCATGGATTGAAAAAATTAATATTGTTAAAGTGTCCGTACTACCCAAAACAATCTACAGATGCAATGCAATTCCTATAAAAACACCAACAGGGGATCCCTGGGTGGCTCAGCGGTTTGGCGCCTGCCTTTGACCCGGGGCGTGGTCCTGGAGTCCCAGGATCGAGTCCTGCACCGGGCTCCTGGCATGAAGCCTCCTTCTCCCTCCTCCTATGTCTCTGCCTCTCTCTCTTTCTCTCTCTCTCATGAATAAATAAATTTTTTAAAAAATTAAAAATACCAACAGCATTTGTCACAGAAATAAAGTAAATACTACTAAAATTTGTGCAGAACCACAAGACCCCAAATAGCCAAAGCACTTTTTAGGAAAAGAAAAAAGGTGGGAGTATTACAATTTTAAAGTTTAAGATACACTACAAAACTGTAGTAATCAAAACACTATGATACTGGCACAAAATATACTCATAGATCAATAGAACAAAATAGAGAGTCCAGAAATAAACCCACTCTTATATGGTCAATTAATTTATACCAAGGAGGCAAGAATAAACAATGAGGGAAAATAGTCCAATAAATGGTGTTGGGAAAACTGGACCACTTTCTTATACCATACACAAAAATAAGATCAAAGTGAATTGAAAAACTAAATGTATGATCTGAAGTCATAAAAATCCTAAAAGAGAACACAGGTAGTAATTCCTCTAACATCAGACATAGCAATATTTTTCTAGATATGTCTCCTAAGGCAAGGGAACAAAAGCAAAAATAAACTATTGGGACCACAACAAAATGAAAAGCTATTCACAGCAAAGGAAACAATTGACAGAATGAAAAGGCGACATACTTAATGAGAGAAGATACTTGTAAGTGATATGTCTGAAAATGGGTTAATATCCAAAATATATAAAGAACTTCTACAATTCAACACACACACACACACACACACACACACACACACAGAGAAACGACTCAATTTAAAAATGAGCAGAGGACCTGAACAGAATTTTTTTCAGACATACGGATAGCCAGAAGACATAAGAAAAGATGCTTGGCATCACTAATTATCAGGGAAGTGCAAACCAAAAGCACAATGAAATATCACCTGACTCATATCAGAATGGAAATCAAAAAGATAAAAAATAACAAGTATTGGGGAGAATGTGGAGAAAAAGAACCCTTGTACACTGATGGTGGGAATGTCAATTGGTACAACTACTATAGAAAACATTATGGAGGTTCCTCAAAACATTAAAAATAGAAATCTCATTTGATCCAGTAATTCCATTACTGTGTATTTACCCAAAGAAAATGAAAACACCATTTGAAAAGATATGTGTGCCCCTATGTTTACAGCAGTATTATTTACAATAGCGAAGATATGGAAGTAATCTAAGTGTCCATTGATAGACAAATGGATAAGGAAGGGACGGTATATGTATATACAATAGAATATTATGCAGCCATATAAAATGGGGTGAGAGCTTGCCATTTGAAGCAACATAGATGGACTAGAGGGTATTATGCTAAGTGAAATAAGTCAGACTGAGTAAAACAAACACCATATGATTTCACTCTTATGTGGAATATGAAAAATGAACAAACAAAAAAACAGAATCAAACCTATAAATTCAGAGAACAAACTGATGGTCACCAGAGGAAAGGGGAGTGAGGAGTTGGACAGAATGGGTGAAGAGAAGTGGGAGATACGGGCTTCTAATTTTTGGAATGAATTACTCTCAGGGGGCAGCCCCGGGGCTCAGCGGTTTAGCACCTGCCTTCAGCCCAGGGCCTGATCCTGGAGACACAGGATCAAGTCCCGTGTCAGGCTCCCTTCATGGAGCCTGCTTCTCCCTCTGCCTGTGTCTCTGCCTCTCTCTCTCTCTCTCTCTCTCTCTGTATCTCTCATTAATAAATAATTTTTTTGAAAAAAGAATTAGTCTCAGGAATAACAGGTCCAGCCTGGGGAATATAGTCAGTTATTGTAATAGTGTTGTATTGTGACAGATGGTAGTTATACTTGAGATGAGCATACTATAGAGAAATTGCATCACTATGTTATACACCTGAAACTAAGGTAACATTGTGTGTCAACTATACTCTTAAGTTTTAAAAACTAGGAAATGTGAATAAAGTATGGATTTTAGCTAAAAAATAAAGATGAATTTTTAAAAATACTCAACTGTACTGTGGGAGTGATATCAGCAAGATGGTAGCACTGGAATTTTTAGTGCTGTCCCTTCCCAGGAACATCAATTTGTACAACTATCCATACATAAAAATACTTTCACAAAAGCTAAAGATTTCAGGTGAGGAATTAGAGCACTTGGGGGGAACACAGAAGTAAGAGAAGAAACATTGGAGAGGGTAAGAAAGGCCCTATTATCTCTATTACGTTTCCTGCAAGCCCAGGCAGTCCAGCACAAAGAGAAATATTCTCCTTCATCCCACAGGGGAAGAAGAGTGAAGTGAGCACCCAACTTCATTGCAGACCCCTGCACCAATACCAGGCCTGTGCCAGAGCTAGCCTGGCTCCCATGGATTTAAAACCCAGAATGGCTCTTAGGGACTCAGGCTCCTGGCTTACCTTAGCACCAGGCCTGGCAATGTGGCCTAGGCTCCAGGTGAGCTCCCTGAACCCAGGATCATAGCCCGCATCAGCACTAAGGCTAGCCCTCACAGATCTGGAATCTGGGACCTAGGCCCCCTGCCCACCCCAGTGCCAGGCCACCTTCTATGGACCTACGTTCTAGGCTGACTCAGACAACTCAGGATTCCCAGCTGTGTCAGCACCAGACTGGCCCAGGGGCCCCAGCCTCCAGCCATGCTCCTGTAGATCAGATTCCTGGCCCACTCCAAAAGTAAGCAGGCCTCCATGAACTTAGATTCATTGAGGTGGGCTCTTACAGATGTAGGCTACAGGCCAGTTATCAGTTTCAGACTGGTCCCCACAGCCCATTTCCAGGCAGAGAAGCCACAATTTTACAGTAAAAAAAATGCTGTTCTTTTGTGAGGCTATTGAGTGAGGTCTGTCTTCCAGTGTTCCACAATTCACTACTAGAGCTGAGCGCCAACATCAGAAAAAACAAGTACTGTTTCTTTCTTTCCATATGAAGTGGCCTATCTTTATTTATTTATTCAGCTGCAATTTCTGAAGAGCTACTCTATGCCAGTCATTTCACTAGTGCAGAGATGCAATGTGAGCAAAACTAGATACATTTCCTTGGAATGTCTTTGTTTGGTTTTGGTATTAGAGTAATGTTGGCCTCATAGAATAGGTATGCAAGTATTCCTTCTGCTTCTGTCTTCTGAAAGAGATTGTAGAGAATTGGTATAATTTCTTCCTTAAATGTTTGGTAGAATTCGCCAGTGAACTTATCTGAACCTTGTGCTTTTTGTTTTGGAAAATTATCAATTACTGATTCAATTTCCTTTTCATATATGTATAAGCATTTTCAGATTATCTGTGTCATCTTGTTTCAAGTTTTGGAAAATTATGTCTTTCAAGGAGTTGACTCTTCTCATCTAGGTTATCAATTTGTGGGCATAGAGTTACTCATAATGTTCTTTATTATCCTTCTAATGTCTATGTGATCTATAATAATGTTCCCTCTTTAATTTCTGATGTCAGTCATTTAGGTTCTGTCTTTCTTTCTTTTAGCTAACAAAAAAGCCTTATCAAGGCTTATCAATTTTATTATTCCTTTCCAATAATCAGCTTTTGCTTTCTTTTGATTTTCTCTATTAATTTTGTTTTCAATTTCATTGATTTATGCTCTAATTCTTATTTTTTCTTACCTTATGCTTACTTTAGATTTAATTTGCTCTTCTTTTCCAAGTTTCCAAGTTGGAGAGTTATATTACTGATGTTAGATTTTTAAAATTTCCATTATATGCTTTAAATGCTATAAATTTCCCTCTAAACATCATTTACACTGCAACTCACAAATTTTGGTAAGTTCTATCTTCATTTTCATTCAGTTCAAGTTTAAAAAAAAAAATCCTCTGGAGATTTCTTCTCTGACCCATGTGTTATTTAGAATTGCACTGATTAAACTCCATGTATTTGGAGATTTTCCAGTTATTTTGTGTTATTAATTTCTAGTTTAATTCTACTGTGGTCTGACAACAGACATTGTATGATTTCTGTTCTTTCAGATTTGTTAGGATGTGTTTTATGGCCCAGAATTTGGTCTTTGATCTTTCTTGGTGAATAGTCCTTGTGAGCTTGAGAACAATGTGTATTGTCCTGTTGGATGAAGTAATCCATAGATATCAATTATATCTAATTAATTGGTGATAAGCTATTAAGTTCCATGATGTCTTCACTGATTTTCTGCCTGCTAGCTCTATCCATTTCTAATAGAGGAGTGAAGTATGGTACTGGATTTATGTATTTCTTCCTTCTGTTTTATCAGTTTTTCCCTCGCATATTTTGTTGTTCTAATACTATAAGCATATAAATTAGGGGCTATTATATCTTCCTGGAAAATTAACCCTTTTATCGTAATTTAATGCCTTTCTTTATCCCTGATAACTTTCTTTGCTTTGAAATCTGCTAAAACTAATATACCTACTCTTCCTTTCTTTTAATTAGTGTTCGCATGTTATGTTTTTCTCCATTCATTTACTTTTAATCTGCATATACCTTTGTATATAAAGAGGGTTTCTTAGAAGCAACATGTAATTGGGTCTGGTTTTTTGATCCATTCTGACAATCTCTGTCTTTTAACTGGTGATTTAGAATATTAACATTCAAACTGATTATCAATATAGTTGGATTAATATTTATCATATTTGTTACTTTTTTCTATTTGTTGCCTTATTCTTTGTTCCTATTCTTGACTTCCAATCTTTTTCTGCCTTTTGTGGTTTTAATTGAGCATTTTATATGATTCAATTTTTCTCTCTTTTCTTAACATATCAGTTATACTTTAAAAAAAATTTATTGATTTCCCTTGAGTTTGCAATATGCATTTACAACTGATCCAAGTCCACATTCAAATAATATCACTTCACTGGAAGTGTGAGTATAATTATAGTGACAAAATAATTCCAATTCCTGCCACCTGTCTTTCACTAGCATTGCTACCATTCATTTCATTTATATATAAGCTAAGCATAGATAGGTATTTACACATAATATATGCACATAAGTATAAATGTAATCTAAACCATTGTTGCTATTATTATTTCAAATAAATTATCTATTAAATCACTTAAGAATAATAAATGAAATTTTTTATTTTATCTTCACTATTCTTTGTTGCTCTTTTTTTCTTTAGATCCAAGTTTATGACCCATACTATTCTTTTGCTCTCTGAAGTTTTTTTTTTTTTTTTACTATTTCTTGCAAAACAGATCTCTACTTGCAACAAATTCCAATTTTGATCTGAGAAACTCTTTAATATCCTTTACTTTTAAAGGATAATTTTGTACGGTACAGTTTTTAGGTTGGTGGGTTTTTTTTTTTTCTCTTAACTCTTTAAATATTACATTCTACTTTTTTGCCTCCATAGTTTCTGAGAAGTTGGATGTAATTCTTTGTTCCTTTATAGGTAAGAAGATTTCTTCTAGCTTTTTTTTGAATTTTTTCCGTATCTTTGACTTTCTGTAGTTTGAAAATGATATACCTAGGTGTAGTTTTCTTGGCATTTATTCTATTTGATTTTCCTTGGGCTTTCTGGATCTATAGTTTAGTGTCTGACATTAATTTGGGGGACTTTCTCAATCATTGTTTCAAATATATCTTCTGTTTCTTTCTTTCTCTAGTATCCCATTAAGTATATGTTATACCTTTTGCGATTGTTCCACATTTCTTGAATATTCTGTTCTGTTTTTGTCAGTCTTTATCCTCTTTGCTTTTTAGTTTTGGGGGTTTATAGCTATATATCCTCAAGCTCAGAGATTCTTTCCTCAGTCCTGTCCAGTCTACTAATAAGCTCATCAAAGCTATTCTTTATTTTGTTACAAAGTTTTTGATCTCTAACATTTCTTTTTGATACTTAGGATTTCTGTCTCTGCTTATATTGCCTTTCTGTTTTTCATGCTGTCTTCTTTATCCATTAATTCACTTAGTATGTATCATATGTGTGTGTGTATATATATATATATATATATATATATATATATATATATATATAATTGTTTTATATTCCTGGTCTGATCATTTCCACATCCCTGTCATGTTGGGTTCTGATGCTTGCTCTGTCTCTTTAAATTGTGTTTTTTGCCTTTTAATATGACTTTTAATTTTTTCATGGTAGACACACATGCTATATTGGTTGGAAGGAACTGCTGTAAATTGGCCTTTAGTAATGTGGAAGTTAGGTATATGTGGGGAAAAGTTCTACAGTCTTATGATTAGGACTCAATCTTTTAAAGACTATCCCTCTGGGTTGTGAACTTCACAAAAGTTTCTCAGGCTTTATCTCCTTCCTTTATGTAGAATAGGAGGGCTAGAATAGGCCGTAATTGGATATTTCCCTTCCTTCAGGTCAGTTAGACTGATGCTATCTCAGCACATTAGACTCTGGCTAACTAGTTTCCCCTGAGGGCAGACTTTGATAAAAACAAAGTACTCTAGCATAGATCAAAATGATTCTTTTTCTTCTCTTCTTGCCTGAATCATATGAGGTGATTTTTCTTGGATTAATGTGAGAGCTTGGTCAGGCTCCCACAGCAAAAACTAAAAAGTATGGAAGCCCTTTATAACTGGGTCCCCCTTGACTTTTGAAGTATCAGGGTTGTCCACATTGAGTCTCCAAAAACGTCCAGGTACAGTTTGGGTTTTCTTATCCTGACATTGGTCCAAGAAGCAGCTTCTGCTCGTGAGTCTCTACTCTAAGGTTGTATTCCTTGTGTTCATGTGTCTGTTTCTCCAGTATTAAGAACAGTGGTTTGTCCCGTGTCCTCCACTCTATTATGGATCCATAAGAGTTATTGATGTTTCATTTTGTTCATCTTTTGACTTCTTGTTAGGATAGAGACGTGTTCTAGGCTCCTTACATGTGGAACATAAACTGGAAGTCTTCTAGAGAGATGCCCTATCTTTTTTGCTCTTTCTGGCTAGATATATTTTATAGGATAAAACTAATGGGATACAGATGCAATGAAACGCAGGGACACCTGCACCCCGATGTTTATAGCAGCAATGGCCACAATAGTCAAACTGTGGAAGGAGCCTCGGTGTCCATCGAAAGATGAGTGGATAAAGAAGATGTGGTTTATGTATACAATGGAATATTACTCAGCTATTAGAAATGACAAATACCCACCATTTGCTTCAACGTGGATGGAACTGGAGGGTATTATGCTGAGTGAAGTAAGTCAGTCGGAGAAGGACAAACATTATATGTTCTCATTCATGTGGGGAATATAAATAATAGTGAAAGGGAATATAAGGGAAGGGAGAAGAAATGTGTGGGAAATATCAGAAAGGGAGACAGAACGTAAAGACTGCTAACTCTGGGAAACGAACTAGGGGTGGTAGAAGGGGAGGAGGGCGGGGGGGTGGGAGTGATTGGGTGACGGGCACTGGGGGTTATTCTGTATGTTGGTAAATTGAACACCAATAAAAAAAAATAATAAAAAAAATAAAACTAATGGGGGTGGTTAAGGGCTAAGAAAAAATGCATTAGGAACAACTAGCCAAATCAAACCCCTGTGAAGTCTTGGTGTTGTAAATGTTGAGTGAGAATAAGGAGACACATTTATAGATAAGAGTGATATGTTTATACCGATACAAAAGATTTTGAATCAGAAATCTTACATTTGATTATACCCCAGTTCTTCCTCTGTTTAGTTACATAGCCTTTTTTAAAAGTACTCAGTTATCATGATTTACCTATCTGTAAAATGGTAGTAAACATAAAAATCTCAAAAGGCTAGCCAGCCACATTTTAAGAAGACCAAATAAGAGAAAATGCATGAAAGTATTTTATAAATTATAAAGGGCATGTATTATATGACATTATTAAAGTACCATATGAAGAACTGCTTAAGCTCTCCTGAGCTTTAGTCTATAAATATTCATTGCCGATAGTTTGTTTGCAAGTGTTTATTGGGACAAGAAGTATAGCTGTAAATTGCTCATCTTGTTTGTCATTTAATAATCATGATAGAATGATCAGTGGTTAAAAGATTATAGAGTCTTCTCTTTTAGAACTGATTTTCTGGTGATTGTTGAAATTCTTTCTGTCACTAGAGGATTTTTAAGAACTAGCCAATTTGAAATTCCTATACAAACAAACCTGCCTTTAATGTAGTCACAATCCCATACATTAAGTTGTGGAGTTAAACTCGGGTTCCCAAAAAATCTTCCTTAACTAAAACATAAATACTCTAGCTTTCCAACTTTTATAAACTAGGTCAAAATTAAATTTCAAGAGTGAGATGTTTCCTTAATGTTTCCTTAAATGAACTGTTGACAACTCTTTGGAACATTTCAGTATTAAATTTGGCTTCCCTCACAATAAGGCTTCTTCTGTACAGATTGTTAAAATCTAGTCACCACACAACCATAGATCCAGAATTTTCATTTTTGCTCCAAAATGTCACTGGAAGGGATTTCGTCCTTACAAACTGCATAAAATTTACAGTAGTATATTTGTAAAAGTGGAATGCTGAAATAGATCTGCTTTGATTCCTTGGTAAAGAGAAAAGAAGGGCAAGAAGCTTCAACTTCTATTTACCCTGGCATTAACTCAAGATAAGCCTTAAAATTGCTTTTTGGTGTACAAACAGTGTGGTTTCTCCATCAAAAGGTTATTTGTTATAAAAGGGCTTTATTCGTAAGACATTGGGTACATTCACTTTTTAATTAGAGCTGCCAAACTCTAGGCCAGGGTGAGGTCAAAAATCATCTTTTTATGATGCTCTTTTTCCTGATTATAAAAGTAATAACAAGTGCAACAGAACCAATTTCTTTCCCAGAGGATTCTCTCCAGTTAACTGCTCCATGAAAAAATTAACCACAAAATGAGGCTCTGATTTTGCCCTTTTAATGTTTTGAAGACTTCTTTAAATGCTACATTGTCATACAGAGAGACTATGTTTGGGCTAAACGTAGTGTTGTGTTGTTATTGTTATTTTTGTTGTAGTTTTTTTTTCCGTAGTCATCTGGCACTCAATGAATGAATAAGTGAATATATGAATGAGTAAGTAAATGAGCTTTTTACATGAGACATTATTTTATTTTATCCCTCCAGATGGGCAAGCAGCAAAATACAGTGACAATCAAATACAAATTTTATGCCACTTCATTATTGCTGAGAATTATGGAGCAGTATCAAGAAACAGTTACTAAGTATGAATATTTTTATCATTTAGTCAATAATGAAACAGTAACAGTGGATTTGAGACATTAATTGGATTATTTGAGGGTTTCCTTGCTATTGAGTTGTGTAAGTTCTTTATATATTTTTTATATTAACCCCTTATTGGGTATGCTGTTTGCAAATATCTCCTCTCATTCAGTAGGTTGTCTTTTAATTGTTGATGGTTTTATCTACTATGAAAAAGCTTTTTTTTTTTTTTTTTGGTGTAGTTCCAATAGCTTATTTTTGCTTTGTTTTCTCTTGCCTGAGATGACATATCTAGAAAAATATTGTTAAGGCCAATGCCCAAGAGATTACTGCCTGTGTTTTCTTTAAGGAACTTTATGGCTTTAGGTCTCACATTTTGGCCTTTAGTCCATTTTCAGTTTATTTTTATGTATGGTGTAAGAAAGTGGTCCAGTTTCATTCTTGTGCATGTAACTGTCCAATTTCTCAACACCATTTGTTGAAGAGACTGTCTTTTCCCCATTGTATATTCATGTCTCTTCTGTTGTAGATTAATTGACCATATAAGCATGGGCTTATTTCTGGGATTTCTATCCTGTTCTGTTGGTCTATATGTCTGTTTTTGTGCCAATATCATACTAGTTTACTTGCTATGGCTTTGTAGTAAATTTGAAATCTGGGATCATGATTCCTCCAGGTTTGTTCTTTCTCAAGATCATTTTTGTTACGTGGATGTGTGTGTGTGTTTCTGTACAAATTTTAGGATTATTTTTTACAATATGCTTGAAATATGAAATCAGTATGTTTCTTTTTTACTACAGAGTCTGGTTTTCCAAGTCCCCTTATTTAAATCTTTAATTTCTTATTTTTTAGAGGTAATGTGAACAGAGTTTAAAACATAGTGGTTATTCTTCAACTTTGAGTATCACACTTTTAAAATATACTTTCATAGAGAAATGGAAGTTTTGAACATCAGGCTTTTTTTTTTTTGAAAAGTAAAACCTTCCTTCAAAAAAAAAAAAAGGAAGAGAGAGAGAGAAAACATTGTGTTCAGTTCACAAAACTTCCTATTGCAGAGACAGAGCAAAGTTTGAGAGTCTGAGCTTAAGAATTTTCAAAAAAGACATAGAAGAGAGGATGGAACAATGTAAGAAAAATCCCTGCAATTGAAAGGGAAAGGATAATCTTTTGGTGTTGGGGTAAGGTTGGAAAGATTTGGAGCAGATGATATCATGATGCAGAATCAACTTTCTTTTTCTTTTTTTTTTTTTTTTAATTTTTATTTATTTGTGACAGTCACAGAGAGAGAGAGAGAATGAGGCAGAGACACAGGCAGAGGGAGAAGCAGGCTCCATGCACCGGGAGCCTGACGTGGGATTCGATCCCGGGTCTCCAGGATCGCGCCCTGGGCCAAAGGCAGGCGCCAAACCGCTGCGCCACCCAGGGATCCCAGAATCAACTTTCCCTTTACTCAACCTCTCAACTAAACCCTGAAAGAGAAGGTAGGATGTTCTGATGAGAAATAATAAAGCCCAAAGAAGGTGATGGGGAAACTGAAAGCAAAGGCTCTTTTTGTGCCTGGCTTCCTATTTAGAAAGCTGAACAAAGACTATTTTATAGAGCACATCATAACATCATGGTTCTACCAAAACAGGATGAAAGTAGAAATTTCAAGTGTGGGTCAGTTCCCCATAGTCTATATGGCATACATAGAGGATCTTAAGTAATTGGAGAGGGGTTATGGAAATGATGAGAATGCTGGTGGACCATGACTTCCAGAGTGACCCTATTGCAGGATACCAGTGATACGAAGACACAGGGACATCCCTGTACTGAGGAAAACAGCAGGCCAACCAGAAGACTTTTCTTCCCCAACCAGGAGGATAGGCGCTTTTTGCCCTCCATTGTGTCATACCATATTAGTAAAGAAGAGGGGGAGGAAAAGACCCTTCCAGATGTGAAGAAATTTAAAATGACCATCCAAAAGACACTAACCAGGAATAGATATTGGCATATTAAGATTGAGGTTTGGTTTTTCTTTTCTCTTCTTTCTTCTCCTTAATCAATGAGAAAGGTACTTCAGAGTAAGATGAGATCAGATACAGAAAATAAATCATTCTGCATTTTAATAAGTCTGAGTTGTATATAAATTTTGTCCTCACTAAAATGGCATTACCCAGACTTTGCTTGGAACTCTCCAAGCTCTGCTTCCATTCTTGGCTGTGGGACTGTAGCAAGGTAATATTAACATTCCCAGGTTAACGGTTGCATTTTCAGAGTAGAGGGCAACTTGTTCATTCTCAGTAAAATCCTATAATTGTGAATATGTACAACTACGCTCTCCCACAGGAAGGATAGTAAAGGCTGATTATGTTAAATCATTTCAGTATCATTAAATATACTTTTAAATATAATTTTATAAAAATATAAGGTATACTTCAAATCATAACCAAGACAAACTAATGAAAACAGTTTAGAAGTAGTTCAGAAAATATATCAAATGTTATTTTGGAAAATAAAAATGTGGTAAATTAATGCACTTTTATAAAGCTTTCTAAGAATTGATTATATTAATAGTAGTACTTGAGACAGTTGTGGTACTCTTAGCTTAGTTATTTTTATTTTTATGGTGACATAAAGCTAATTATTTTTAAGGTAATTATATTACACAGAATAATGTGCTGATAATATTTAATCAAAAAATATTTTAGACTTCCTTCTATTTTGCCTAATTTTCTTTATAAATTCACTGACAGAATGAAAGCAAAGTGAAAATTTAGAAAATTTTAGCATTTGGATAAATGTAACTTCTTAAGTAATTTAAAGAAATAATCCTTTAAAAAATTATTTGTAGAGACTGTTAGAGGTAGTTCTGCTGTCCTTTCCCCAATCCTGTGTTTTAATTATCTAGAAAATGCACTTACTTTTGCCAGTGAAAATAAAGCCCAAATGATAGAGAAATGCATATCTTTTAGATCTCAAGTACTTAACCTGTAAAATTAAGAGTTTGGACTAGAAAAGAGCATTGCATTCGTATCCATCATTGCATCACACTTAAGCTATTTCAAAGCTCTATGAAAATTATGTAAGAAATTGCTTAATCTAGTTTTGTAGGAAGGGGAAAAAAGCAAAAAACAAAACAAAACAAAACAAAACAAAACAAAACAAAACAAAAAACCCACTGAACTTCAAAATCAAGGAAGGCCCCATATAGCCATCTGGTGGCTTCTTAGGGAAATACATCTGATTCTTCCCATTAATATTTGAAAATTGGCTTATTAAGGAAAATAAATTATTCTTATACTAAGTATTTGTATGATTCTAAAGCTCATCTAAAACATTTTAATTACTTCTGAATTTATATTTGCTTTTATTTTTTCTTCAAAGCATGAAGATTTCCCCAACTTAATATCATTATTCTTTGCTATTTATTCTAAATTAGTTTATTGCTACATTTTCAAGATAACAATTTCCCTAAAAGATCAGCCCCACATAGACTAAGCATTTAAAGTTGGATAACTGTATGGATTATCTTTTTATAATATAATATACTATTGTACTTACTATATACTATTTTGTATATTTACTATATATTATACTACATGTATATATACTATTAAATGTCAAGTTTCAGGGATCCCTGGTGGCGTAGCGGTTTGGCGCCTGTCTTCGGCCCAGGGCGCGATCCTGGAGACCCGGGATCGAATCCTACATCGGGCTCCCGGTGCATGGAGCCTGCTTCTCCCTCTGCCTGTGTCTCTGCCTCTCTCTCTCTCTGTGACTATCATAAATAAATAAAAGAAAAAAATATTTAAAAATAAATAAATAAATAATAAATAAATAAATGTCAAGTTTCATAATCATATGGAAAGTGTAGCTCAAGTTTTATAAATAACATGAAAAAGCATCTGTATAGTAATAGATAAGCCTATGGTAACACTGTTAGCGTCACTAAAGTAAAAGAAAATCAGAGAAAGGCCTTATGCCATTCCTAAGAAAGGAAATTACAGAAAAAAAGCCTGCGTATATATTGCTTTCATATACTATGTATCATTTGCAAAGATTCTGAATATTTCTTTTAGAAAAAGAGACTTCCTTTTCAATGTAGCTATTTCTAAGCAATGAAATAAAAACAAGTTTATAAACATGAACATGATGAAATGAAGAAAAATTATAGATATAAGTGATGTTTCATAGGCAGAGACAAAGCAAATGTGTAAAATTTACTAAAGGAACGTTTTGCTTCATGTCTATGTAAAAAACGAAAAGAATGAAAAATAAATGTAAAATTATTAAAAATAATCCATGTATTTTTTCCAAAGGGCAACAATATTCTCAGTATATTAAAATGTAAAGATTGTTCAATAAAACAAGTGTATGAGATTTTAGTGCATTTGCATAGCACAATAATTTTATTGGTAACAGAGTGTTTTGTTAGTTTTTTGTGGCATCATTCCATATGAAATTTAATGTAATGTTCACTTAAATATGGAGGCTCATATACACTTGTAACTGAGGTGAAAACTGCTTAGAACTGATTTTCAGATGTGTACTATCTTTATCCTGTATAATTTTCTTGCCAATTTTCTTAGTGAGTTTTTCAGTCAGTAAAACTTATAGAAGCAATACACAAAGTTTTACTCAAGTGAGGATGCAAATTTGGAATGCAATCACTATGATAACTAAGGAAAACATTAAAACAATCAACAGCAATTATTTTTCAACTCTAACATTTCAACCTAGAAATGTTAATATAGAATCAGTTCTCATTAAAACTTACGACTTTTAAAATCATTCAAGTAGTAGCACATAGCTAAACTGATCAAAATGGTTTCCTCAAAGTCTGACTTCTCAGGGTAGTTTATTCTCCTCTCCTTTTCAAGACAAGAAAAAATATAGAAACATTAATTGTTTTTAGACTTTATTTTTTAGAAGCATTTTAGGTCACAGAAAAATTGAAAGTACAGAGATTTCCCATAACCCTCTGCCCTCACACATGCACAGCTTTCCCATTATCGACATCCTCCACCAGAGTGGGACATTGATGAACTTGTTACCATTGATGAACTTACACTGATGCACCAAATCCTTAAAAGTTTACAATTTACCTAAGGGTTCAGTTTTGGCATTGTACATCGTATGGGTTCTGGCAAATGTATAAAGACAGGTATCCATCATTATAATATCATACCAAGTATTTTCATTACTATAAAATCCTCTGTGTTCCACCTATTTATCCTCCCACCCT
This sequence comes from Canis lupus dingo, assembly GCF_003254725.2. Taxonomy (NCBI): domain Eukaryota; kingdom Metazoa; phylum Chordata; class Mammalia; order Carnivora; family Canidae; genus Canis; species Canis lupus. The sequence continues at coordinate 23,835,045 of NC_064271.1, forward strand.
GCACCCTCAGCAACTGGCAACCACTGATCTTTTTACTGTCTCTACAAGTTTTTTTCCTTTCCAGAATGGCATATAGTATGCAATATTTTCAGATTAGCTCCTTCTACTTAGTACTATGTATCTAAGTTTCCTTCACGGTTTGATAGTTAATTGCTTTTCACATCTGAAATATATTCCATTGTCTGGATGTGCCACCATTTAGTTCATTCCCTGTTCTTGATTTTGGCCATTCTAATAGATGTGTAGCAGTATCATGTTTTAATTTGCATTTACCTGACGACATACAGCATCGAATATTTTTCCCTATGCTTATAATGCTATCTGTGTATCTTCCTTGGTGATGTGTCTGTAGCCCATTTTTTAATTGGGTTACTTGTTTTCTTATTGTTGAGTTTTAAAAATTCTTTGTATATTTTGGATAATAGGCTTTTATCAAATATGTTTTCTTGCAAATGTTTTCTATTTGTGGCTTGTCTTCTAACTCTTTTGACAGTATCTTTCACAGAACAAAAATTTTTAATGTTAATGAAGTCCATATTATCAATTTTTTCTTTCATGGATTGTACCTTTGCTGTTGTATCTAACATCATCATCATACTCAAGGCCATCTAGGTTTTCTCTTATGTTCTCTCCTAGGAGTTTTATAGTTTTGCATTTAATATTTAGGTCTATAATCATTGTGAGTTAATTTTTGTTAAGGATATAAGGTCTGTGTCTAGATTCTTTTTTCTTTTTTTCTTTTTTCTTTTTGTATATCAGTGTCCAGTTATCCAGCACCATTTGTTGAAAAGACTATAATTTCTCTTTTGCTTCTTTGTCAAAGAGTGGTTGACTATATCATGACTATTTCCAAGCTCTCTATTGTGTTTCATTGACATATTTGTCCATTTTGCCAATTGCACACTGTCTTGATTCCATAGCTTTAAAGTCTTGCAGTCGGGTACTGTTGGTCCTCCAAATTTTGTCTTTTGTATCACTATTGCGGTTTGCTATTCTGGGTCTTTTGCCTCTCCATCTAATGGAAATTTAGAATCTAAACTGATTTTAGAATCAGTTTATTGATATCTACAAAATAACTTGATGAGATTTTAATTGGAATTGCATAGAGTCTCAAGTTGGGAAAAACTGACATCTTAACAATATTGAGTGTTGCTATACATTAATGTGGAATTTTCCTCAATTTATTCAGTTTTTGCTTTCTCTTCATCAGAATTCTGTATTTTTCTTCACATTGATCTTGTCCATGTTTTGTTAGGTTAATGTCTCACTTTTTTAGGTGCTAATGTGAACGGTACCATGCTTTTATTTTAAATTTATTTCACTTGTTCATTGCTAGAATATATGAAAGTGATTGACTTTTGTATATTAACTTTGTTACCTGCAACTTCGCTATACTTGATTATTAGTTCCAGGAGTTTATTGTTGTTGTTATTGTTAATTCCTTAGGATTTTCTACATAAATGATCATGTTATCTGTAACCAAAGATAGTTTTACCACTTCCTTCCCAGTCTACATACCTTTTATCTCCCTTTTTGCCTTATTGCATTACCTCAGACTTAACATTACAATGTTGGAGAGGAGTGATGTGAAAGGACATCCTTGCCTTGTTCCTGATCTTAACAGGAAAACTATTTTCTACCGTTGAGTGTGACATTCACTGTAGGGTTTTTGTATATATTCTTTATCAAGCTGAGGAAGTTCCCTGTATTCCTAGTTTGCTGAGAGTATTTAACATGACTGGCTCTTGGTTTTTTTGTCAAATGCTTTCTCTGCCTCTGTTGATATGATCTTGGGATTTTTTCCCCCTTTATCCTGTTGCTGTGATGGATTACATTTATTGATTTTTTTTTTAAATGTTGAACCACCCTTGCACGCTTGGGATAAATCCCACTTGCTCATGTGTACAATTATTTTATACATTAATGGATTCAATTTGCTAATATTTTGTTAAGGATTTTTGCATCTATGTTCATAGATCTAGGTTAGAACATATAAACATAGATCTATGTTCATAATCTAGGTTAGCAAATTTGTGGACATAGAATTATTCATAATATTCCTTCATTATTTTAATAGCCATAGGATCTGTAGTATTATCCATTCTTCCATTGATATTGATATTAATATCTATGTCCTCTTTTTTCTTAGCCTTGTTAGAAGATTATCAATTTAACTGATCTTTTCAAAGAACAAGCTTTGGTTTCACTTATTTTCTCTATTGATTTCCTGTTTTTAATTGTATTGATTTCTACTCTAATTCATATTATTCATTTTCTTCTATTTACTTTGAATTTAACATTCCCCTATTTTTCTAGCTTCAATGATGAAAGGTTAGATAATTGATTTTAGATCTTTTTTCTAACATATTTATTAAATGCTATAACGTTCCCTGTAAGCACTGTTTTTATTGCATCCCATATATTTTGATTTGTGTTTTCATCTTTAAATTGTTCAAGATATTTTCAATTTCTCATTAGATATCTTCTTTAGAGGCATCAAATTTTGAAGATATAAAAATTAAGCATATATGTGTGAGAAGAATTGAAATCCTATATATAAAACAGATTTTATTTCCTACACCTCTCCAAGCTTTTTGTCCAAAATATTGGTATGATCCATATCAAAGAATGTATGCTTTCATTAATATCTTCAGACCCATGGGCTATATTTGTTTTTGTTCATACTATGGGCTTTTTTTTATTATTATTATTTTTTAGTGGCAAAGTAGTTTTATTTTTTCCATTGATGTTGACACAATCATGGAATAAATGTTTCATGAGTGAATAAGTAATGAATAAGATATTACCTTTTAACCTTTTTCTTTTACATTTTTTAATTTAAATTCGATTTGCCAACATATGGTATAACACCCAGTGCTCATCCCATCAAGTGCTCTCCTCAGTGTCCGTCACCCAGTTACCCCATCCCCCTGACCCACCTCCCCTCCCACACCCTTTGTTTGTTTCCCAGGGTTAGGAGTCTTTCATGGTTTGTCTCTCTCTCTGATTTTTCCCACTCAGTTCTCCTTTCCCTTATAATCCCTTTCACTATTTCTTGTATTCCGCTTATGAGTGAAACCATATGATGAGTGTCCTTCTCTGATTGACTTATTTCACTCAGCATAGTACCCCCCAGTTCCTTCAACATCAAAGCAAATGGTGAGTATTCATCTTTTCTGATTGCTGAGTAATATTCCATTGTGTGTGTGTATGGTGTATATATATATGTGTGTGTGTGTATGTGTCACATGTGTATCCAAGTCTTGATTGGATATATATCGTGTGTGTGTGTGTATCTTCTTTGTCCATTCATTTGTCATTTTGTCATAGTACATCATGGCTCCTTCCACAGTTTGGCTGTGTGCTTTTTAAAATAAACAGATAAAAATGAAGATTTTGGTGTCAGATATTCCTAATCTAATTGCCAACTCTACTGTTTAATATATTTCTTTTATTGAAAAATGTCTAGTAGTAAGGTAATAATGGTAATATTTTTTCATTGTGAAATAAGGAATGAGTGAATATTTTCTAGTTTTCTTCTGCTTGCTTTTTTTTTTCTTCAGAGAGGGAAAGAGGGGAGAATGACAGAGAGCAAGAGAGAGAGAGAGAAAGAGAGAGAGAGAGAGAGAGAGAGAATCTTAAGCAGGCTCCATGTCCAGCACAGAGACCGATGCAGGGCTCAATCTCACAACCCTGAGATCATGACCTGCACTGAAATCAAGAGTCAGACATTTAACCAACTGACCCACTCAGATGCTCCTCTTTTGTTACTTTTAATTGCTATTAGACATTGTATATAGAACAATAGAGATTATGATATAATTTTCTTTTACTTAGTTTTATTTATTTCTCATAAAATTCAAACCTTTTTCTCTGTGGTTCTCTGTGATTTCATTCTGCTTTTCTCCAAAGCTGTTTTTTCCCTTCCTCTCCTCTCCTCTCCTCCCCTCTCCTCTCCTCTCCTCTCCTCTCCCTTCTTCCCTCTCTTCTTTTTCTCTGTCTGGCGTTTAGGGTGAAGGGTTAATTATTTAGATACCTCCTAAAATTGAGTTAAATGGGGATTGGGTTATAGCTTTAAATTCAGTTGAATTTACCCATAGAGTAATCCCCAAACTTCCATTTTGCTACCATTTTGATCATATTATTATTTGAGGCTGGATTGAAGTTTCAGATATTTTTGAATCAAGACTTGAATACACATGTGACATCGCATAATTAAATGTGGTTCTCTGTGATTTCATTCTGCTTTTCTCCAAAGCAGTTTTTTCCCTTGCTCTCCTCTCCTCTCCTCTCCTCTCCTCTCCTCTCCTCTCCTCTCCTCTCCTCTCCTCTCCTCTCCTCTCCTCTCTTCTCTCTCTCTCCCTCCTTCCCTCTCTTTCTTTCTCTTTTTTTTGTGTGTGTATGTGAGGGGTGAAATTTAAGTTTGCATTGGGAGGAGGCACGGGACAATTGTTAGTGCAATTTGTTTTATGTTTGGGGTTCTTTCGGATTCTATTTCATCTCTCCAGTCTACCCTCTTGTATAAGGCTTAGATGAGTCCTTCTCTTCCTATTTATTCTCTTTCTATGGCAAGGCTTTCCTCTGTCCACCTTTATCTAGACTAGATGCCCACTCTCAGTAGTGGTTCTCTGCTCACGTATGGAGGACTTATTTTGTATGGAATTCAATTCATTGAGCTTTCCCTGTATTCAATGTTCTTTACTAGTTGCATAGGATATGGTGTTTTTTTGAAAACTTTGTGTTTCTCTTGTTGCTATAGAAGCAAGGGTTTTTTACAGCTCTACATCCTAACAGGACTGCCATTTATCTGTATTCTATATTAGTCACAACATAATATAGATTCAAGTTTAAGTAAGGTACAATAAAAATTTAGAGAATTCCATTTATTAAAAGTTTTAAAAGATTACATATCTTAAATCAACACATTATTCCTAGTGTGTGCGCCTATGTTTCTTTTGCTGCACAAATATTTCACTGTCTCAGTGTAGCTTTAGGATAAGTTTTGATCATTGTTAGGACAAATTTTCCTTCCTTTTTCTTCTTTAAGACTGTCATGATTTCTCTTGGCTTCTTGACTCTACCATAACACCCATTCCTTCAACTTGGTTGATAACAATTATATTTTAAGAAAAATTGAAATAACCACACTAATGTATGCCAGAGTATAGTGACTGATAACCTTCTAAAAGCCTTCATATCTTTTTCAAAAGACTTACTATCCCAAATTAGACTCTTCATAATGGATTTTCAGGTAATTTGACAAAATGAACTAATACTTCTCAGTCAAAGGTTATGTATATAATTGAAATTTATGTGTACTTTAAATAGTCTTTCTGCCTCCACTTCTTTACTTATGTAGTTATATAAGTGAAGAATTCTCATTCCTTTTACCACTAAAATTTTATCTTCAAAATTCTCAACAAGATTTAGTACTCCATGATTCCTTCTTTTATGGCTCAATCCCACATGTATCCTTTATTTCTATGATCTTTTATTGAAATTTATTTATATATTATGTTTTGTATTGTTCTTTTGTCCTATATTCATTCACACATCCTGAATTATGTATTATGAAACTTCCAGTTGCAAGTGTCAGAAACCAAACTCAGAAAGCTTAAATATAAATGTATTGTCTCACATAATCAAACCGTAGAAAGATAGGAATAGAGTGTATTTCAGTAACACAAGCTGGAGTTTGGAATTCAAATAGCATTATCCCTCTCTCTTATATTTTTCTCCAGCTTTCTCTCTTCAGCCACAACCACCATCACTAGTCTAGACTTCCCATGGTGTATTTTTGACTCAGGTACTTCAATATAGTGAGGAACTTGTCTGGGTTTATATCTTAACAGCTTACAATACTAGAGGAAAGAACCATTTTCCATCCACTTTAAAAAATCAAAGAAGGACTCTGTCCCAGTTTGGGTCACATATCCACCTTTTGGACCCTATGACCAAGAGGATATAAAACTATTATTAGTCTGGCTTGAGATGTGTTCCTCCCTTTGGCTGTATAATGAGATAGACTGGGGCTGAGTATTCTGATTGGCAATCCATCATAACGTATCAGAACATGTAGGGTTCTGTGAAGTAGGCCCTGAAGTCTATATGTGTGTGGGGGGGAGCTGGATGTGAGGATATTCTGATATTACCTAGAAGAGGATTTCTGAGCAGATGAAAACAAGCTCCTCGAAAGCAAGAACTATGACCTATCCTTTAGCTTCTTATTTTTCCTACTTCTCTTCTGAACAGAGAGAGTAGATTCAAAGGTCCTCTGATCATAGGAAACATCTGTGGGCTAAGTTTACTGATTAAAACTGTAGAGTTCTAAAATACATTCATAAGAAATTTTTCTTTGTTTTACAGTTGTATTTACACTGAAATGATGTTTTTATACCTTTTTTAAAAACATTGGTGAGCTAGATACCTGTATTTAAAAAAATCAGAGAATGATAGAATGTTTGGAGGGTGATGTAAAAATAATGAATTAAAAGAGTTTAAGGTTTATATCAATCAGTGGAAGATAATAGGAAACTATATTAATGTTATTTGTAGAGTTGGAATAACTTTTCTTTTCTCTGTCTCTCCAAATCTTATGCATAATTCTAGGCATAACTTATGTCCCTCATTTCAATTTTGGTGATCTGTGGAATTCCAGCCTTTATCAGTCTCCTTTGACTGATCCTACTCTGCTTACTTGTATTTGTATAGCCACAAAATATAAATGTGACCATTTATTTGAAATCAAAGAATAATAGAATGTTTATTATCTTTAGCCATCTCTTATAAATATATCTTGGCTGTCTCAATCAGGTTCTAGATTTTTCTATGCAAAACGGCATGCCTTCTGCTTCTCTTTAAGTCTACATAGTATGATCATAGTTCTGAACACAAAATCTTTCAGCTGTTTGTGAACAGTAAAGAATTAGAATGAAAAACTTTCAGTAGGATGTATCTTGTTATTGCTTTGAAGATAGTTTAAGAAAAAAACATAATGTTTGCAAAATATGCATTCTTTTATTTACTGTTATAGATGCCAGATGTTTACTATCCTCCTAGAGATCTGAAAAAGAAGAGGATTAATGTCATAACCCTGTCTTCTTAATAGACAAGTGAATTTATGCCACTGTAAGTATATAATCCGGGGAGAGGAAAGGTTGGGAAGCTCTACTGGCTTCTATAAATATATCTTCAAATTAATAAGGGGACCAGATATTTCTTTTCTTACACCATTCAGACTGGAACAACAATTTAGATCCTTCTGGAGTTCATCTTAAATTCTTTGGAGAAAAGGATAGCATATAAATAATTGAAAATAAAGGTATTCTTTCAAAATATGACCAAAGTCTGCTTTGCCTGTCTTACCTGAAATAAAACAAATATATGTATTTCCCTGGGAAAGCATCTGTGTTAAGGGTCCTTTTCTCAATTGAATTTATTTTTAGACTCCATGAAAGTTATAAGGCAGGAGAGCTGGCCCCAATTATTGGAGCAGCAGTACATAATAGAGATTGGAACCCAAATACTAGCCCTATGTAAAGAGATTTTAACTGATCTGCCTTACTAAGATAAAGGTGGAGGCATAAGTCTTCTTTTTCATTACAGTTCTATCCTATGTCTGTTGCCTTGCTAATAATACACTGGATATATTTCTAAAATTACATAACTAAATCAAAAAGGTCTATTTCCCACTAACTACTATGCATCACTTTCTTCTACACCTCAGGTAAAGATAATTTCAAATTTGGGTCACATGGCACCTAGCTGGCTCAGTCAGAAGAACATGAGACTCTTGATCTCAGCGTCATGAGTTTGAGCCTTATATTGGGTGTAGAAATTATTTAAAGAAAATAAACTTTAAGTAAAAAAAATTCAGATCACATAATTCTTTGGTCTGTAAATCACTTCTGTAAGAACTAAAACTAATTTTAAAAAAAGATAATATTTTTGGTTCCAAATATAGAGGAGCAAGAACATAAAATAATATGATAGTGATGAAAGAACACAGTTGGCCTTAGTCTTAAATCCCAGCATAGAAAACATTTAATTTACTAAAAATAAAGACACACAGATAGTTAGCAACTCTTTTTTATTGTAATGTAGACTAGTAAAGTTTAGCCTGATTTCTGACTTAGAAGTATGGTTCCTCTTGAGACTCGAGCATGGCTTCTGGTAGTGACTGATTCCATTTTGCATCATTTAGACCAGAAGTTCTTTGGGTGGGGTATACTAATTGGCCATATATGATTCTTTTCAGGGAGATTTAAAACCCAGAACTCTCCTTGGTCAATAGGGAGTAGAGGCAGAAGAAAGGGTCTATGTGTCTATGCATATGGGCCAGCAGCAGCCTGAGAGTGGCACAGAGTAAGATCCAAATAGATCTTGTGCCCCTGAGAGAAGTGTGGAAGTAGCTAAGAAGAGTGAATCTAGAGAAGGCCTGCAGTCAGGATCCAGGAACAATAACACAACAACTAATAGACCAAGGACCAAGAATCTTCCAATACCATATGCAACTTAGGAGAAACCAACAGGGACAGATGGATAATAGAGAGTCTTTATTGCTTAGTGTTTGGCATTAAGAAAGCCACTGAAAATTTTGATGAGGTGAAGGTAGAGGACTGAAGAAGGATCCAGAATTAACTAAGATTACCTAGAGTAGACTGACGTTAATTTTCTGTCATGGAAATTGGTAACTTAAAATAGATACTACATTTGGCATCAAAATATAAATTTCCATTTCCAGTACAACTGGTTTTGTGGATGGACAGTCATATCTGATAAATTTACAAAGCAAATTTTTTTTCAAGAAAATAGATTATCAAGGCAGTTACTCCAGACTTTAAACTTTTCCTATGTGAGTTTCTGTTACCATGAGAAATGACTTAGAAACACAGAGAGTTGAAGAAAAGCAGATGGCAGGGTTCCAGAGGAAGGCCTAAACTCTTCAAATTATGAAAGCAGACATGCCCAGGACTGACAGACTGTAGGCAAGAGGGAGCAGCAAGAGGTGTATTTTGCATCAGGGGTGGAAATGTTCTGTGAGAGGAAATGGATATTGATGAAGTGGCGTTTTGTGACAAAATTCTCAGTTTTGAAGGAGACAAAGGCTGAAGACTCCTCAGAAAATCATCCTAAAGAAAATAGAGTCACACAGACTTGGTTAAAGGATGGTTGAGGGACAGAGGTCCAGGGAGATTAGAGTATAACTTCTGCATGACACAAAGAGGGACACATGTGGCTAGGGAGAGCTAATCCTCTCGTCTTAGTGATGGTGGGGCCATCAGTTTATTTATTTGAGCCCTGCTCTCTGTGGTGGCCATTTGGTGTTTCAGCCAGTTGTTCCATGGGACCCTAGTCACTTGGGCCAGTGGGGAAACAAGGGGACTTAAAGGTTAGGCCTACATGAAATGTGAAATAGAAGATGAACAATCGTGTTATAAAATGACATAAAATATACTGTTTTATTTTGCAATAAACACTTTTGGCAACAAGAAAGTAAAAACAATCATATTTGTAAAAAAAAATTAGTACAGAAATTTGTTTGTCAGGAGAGTTGGTAATAAGTGTTTAATTGATTTAAAGTATTTGTGGAATCTATCATCCACTGTGGGAGTGTAATGATATCACTAGCCACATATAAAACAGAAGAAACAAATCTGATGAAGAAGCATTAACAACTATTTCAAAAAGCAGCAGTTAAATTAAAAAGATGGTGCTTGAAGACAAAGGCTGAATAAGTGTGGCTGGCAAAAGGTACATTTACCTATCACACTGTGGTACATGACTTTTCATATAGATGAAAAACCTGTTATTCTGAATTAATTTGACTCTCATATCAGAGCTATGGGCAATAATTATGTAAGCCATTTTTAATAATAGCAATAATTACTTCATACAATTTATGGAATCAGTATAGAGCTTTGAAAGTTTATTTTTTCTGAAGCAAAACATTTGATATTATTATGAATGCTACTGTGAATTCAATTAAGATCAAAGTTAAAGGTATTTTTTATTGATAAATTTAGACTACTATATTTTCATAAGATTTGACATCATGATAAAACAATGTAAGTTCTCAATTAGAAACCTACGGACCAGAACTAGACTTGGAATTAGTTGTAGTGCAAACATAATTCACAATTGCATCTGAATTAGCTTTATAGTCCTGCTGTAACAAATTACCACAAACTTACAGGCCTAAATAACACAGATTTACTATCCTGTACTTCACTAGATCCTAAATCCAACACAGGTCTCACTGGGATAAAATTAAGGTGCAGCGGGACTGCATTCTTTTATGGAGGCTCTAGAGGAGAATCTATTTTGTTACCTTTTCCAACTTCTGTAGATTGCCTACACTCTTGGTTTGTGTTCTTCTTCCTCCATCAGTAAAGTAGCATCTCTTGAACCTGCTTCTGCCACCACACCTCTTTCTCTGACCACAGCAGAAAAGGTTATCTACTTTAAGGACCCATGAAATTAGATGGGGTCCATCCAAATAATCCAGGATAATCTTGCATCTCAAGGCACAATCTACAAAATCTTTCGCTATGATAAAGTAGCATGTTCACAGGCTCCAGGTTAAGGCATGGAAATCCTTGAGAAGGGGATAGTATTTTGCCTACGATAGCATCCAAATAAACTGATATCCTACCAACCCAAATATAAAGTCTTCCATAAAGACTCTGAAGTTGAATAGTCTCATAGTTACAAATTTACAAATAGTAATAAATGTTCTAAAAGAAAATCAGAAGGACCAGAAGAACATTTAATCGAAAAGATTTCCTTGAAGAAGTTTGAGCTGATAACTGAAGTTAAGTAGAAGATAGATAAGTCAAGGAGTTTCAGCATGTTGGCTGTAGATCATGATGCTTTCAAGAAACTAGAGAAGGCAGTAAAGGGTGTATAATTTTGAGTGAGGGGAAGAGTGCCATAATCTAATACCCACAGAAGAAGTGGGAAGAGATCAGACAAGCTTTTTAGATTGTTAACTTTTTTTTTTTTTTTTTAATCTTAAGTGCAGTGAGGAGTAATTTAAGGGTTTTAAGCAGGAGGAGAAGTGTGGTAATCAAATTTGAGATTTTATAAGATGGTTCTGGCCTCAGTGTGGAAAATGTATGGGAAGTCACAAAAGTGGATCCAAGTTACTAAAAAGGTAGATATAAGATGCTGTGGACTCATGATCTACTCGTGGAAATCTGTAGGTCACCTTGATCAATCTCAGGTCCTCTCACACAAATCTGGTTTTCTTTAGCATCCTCCATGTGAGTAAATAACCATCTAGTTCTGCAAGCCGTAACCTAGGAGTTATCCATAATATTCCCTCTCCTCACTTCCCAATATCCAAGTCCCATCAGCTTTGTCTCCTAAATAGCTCTTGAATCTGTTTCCACCTTTCTGTCCCCACTGCCAGCACCCTAGTGAAAACTGCTTTCATTTTCTTGCCTGAAATTTCACAATAACCTTTTAAGTAATCACCCACATGATTGTCCTGTTATTTATACTGCAATTAGTGTGGTTTTTCAAAAGCAAATGTTTTATAAAACTCCTTCTGTTGTACCTTGCATTTCCCACCTCCCTCTCTTCACATTCACACATAACACACACACACACGCACACACACGTACACACCATACACACATTTAGAACTCATGGTGGGTGTGGTGAACCCTCTCTCATAGTAGGGCCATTTTGTATGCCAATTTCTTAGTCTTCTTTCTAGAACATTCTTTCCTATGCCTAAATAACTAATTCTCCTTCATATGCAGATAACTCAGAGAAGCATTTCCTAATACTTTATTTTTTCTTACAGGCTCTCATTAAACAGTAATGTGGGCATCTGGATCCAAATCCAGGTGAATCTGGTTTCTAAGCTCTTACTTGTAATCACTGTGATATACAATCTCCTCCAGCATAAACACCTTCTCTATTGTCCCATAGTTTAAGAAAGGATATGCTATTAAATATATAATCTGTTTTAAATTTTACTTTCAGTAAGAACACGAACCTAGAGAGCAAAAACCTAATCAACACTGAATGAATTTTCTTTAAAAGTAATTTTTTAAAGTAATCTCTAAGCCCAACATGGGGCTCAAACTCTCATTAGATCACGAGTCACATACTCTACCTACTGAGCCAGCCAGATGCCCCCTTTTATCTTTTTTTATGTAAAAGTAATGTTTAATAGTTTTTGTTTTCACTTAAGAAGACATTAAATAAATGAGAATTAATGATAAGGATTTCCAAAGTCATGCTTTAAGAACAGATATAACAAGTGTATTTGTTAGCTTGAGTACTGTCTGGAAGCCGGACAAATAAACCAGTGACACTGGGAGGGCTCTCTCAGCCATTAACCTTCATGAAAAAAAAAAAAAAAAAAAAGTGAACTCAATAGATAGCTCTGCAAGTCATCTTAGCAAGTAAAAGAATAAGTAAGAAATCCTCTGTTCTTAGAAAAAAGAGGTGAGATGTACTAATGAGGCTGCTTAGAGAGGTTTGCATTTTCACTATTAGTGCCAAGATAGATAAAAAGGGCTCCAGTCTCCAAGGCTGTCACTCCATCACCCTTTCCAACACTAAATTCTCTTAATTTTTTTTTTCACTTTAACAGCTAGGGATGTTATCACTTACACTAGGGTCACTGAGAGGGTAATACTACTCTTGGTGACGCTAATGAAAAGGTACAGTGGTGTCATGAGTTAATTGCATAGTTACCACACAATTACCAATTTATGCTCTACGGATGCTAACAGAGAATGTAAGGAGCTAATATTCTGTGTACTGAATACTGCCTGCTATAAGAACAGTGCTTGGTAACATGTGACGTTTGCATGAACAGGTTTATTCACATAAATAAAGATTAAGAAAAGGAATGCTTTCCCATATCAGTGTTCTAGAGATACTTAAAAATGGACCTTATAACAATGATCTTTCTTTTAACTGTTTCCTTCCAAATCATTCAGATTTCAAATACCTGGTTGCTAGCTTAACAAAATTAATATTCAGCAACAACAATAGTTGTTTCGCTCCTGAATTGACCAGCTTCAATTCAACTTTGTTTTTCTGTAACAGAGAGGTGTCATATGGTAAATAAGATGTACAGAAGGTAGAAATAGACTAGGCTACATGGACTCAGTTTTCATAACAAAAAAATTCATTAAAAATCATTTTTGTTTGATGTCAGTGAATCTCTTGTTCTAGTATTTGATTAGTTCTTTACTGCCACCTAATTTTCAGGATCCTTGTATGTGTTTTCCTTGTTGAATCAACTTTATTGGAATATGATGGAAATAATTTATTTGAAGGGTGCGTTCAGCAAAAATACACCAATTTTAAAATAAGGTTTATTTGGTGACTCTGAAATGTGGCTTCGGTAAAAGCTAGGAGTTGATTGCTTCTATAAAATGATCCATAACATCTGTAAACTCACCTCTTCAGAAATTTTATTCTGAATCCTAAGCAGAATCCATATCTTACCTATAACCGTACAGATGAAGAGTAAATATAAGAGTAAATTTTCTGTCAAATAATGTCATGTTAAACAGTTTTCAATTATACCCAACTGTAATCTATATATGTTTGCTGATCATGAGGCACAATGAGCAGGGTGATAAGAGACTGGAATAAAAGTTATGAATTCCTGGCATTATTCAATCAAACACATGCATTAAGTATGAGACATTTGTGGAAAGTAGAGATACAGTAGTGGACAGAACAGACACAGTGCCTATAATTTGTTTTTTCATACTTCTTAACATTTTTATAAGCTATTCAATATTATGTACTAAATCCATTCCCACTTAAACTGACTAGCTTCTGTTCCCTGAGTGCTGACCAATACAACTACTAATGCTTTCTTTTATATTTGCATGGTCCCAAAGTCTTCTGTCTTTCGCTGAATATGCCTTGACTGCTGACTCAGTATATTGCCCACACTGTAGAGTACATATGGGATGATCTCCCATTTCCATTGATGGGAAAAGCAATTTCCAGATTGTTTAGGAGTTAAATAGAATCCCCACTGTGCAGAAAGGTGACCTCCATTATGCTTGTCCTTAAACAGCTTCATGCTCATAGTTAAATAGGCTGCAAAAGAATATTAGGGCTAATACTTGTATACATCAGGTTTGGTTAGATCAGATTCTCAAAATGTGGTCATTAGAGCAGCAGCATCAGCATCACCTGGGAACTTCTCAGAAATGCGGATTCTTGGGTACTATCCCCAATCTACTAAGTCAGAAACTCAAAGGATGAGAACCCAAAATCTGTATTTTGACAAATCTTTCAGGTAACTCTGATGCACACTTAGTTGGAGAAACTAAGGATGAATTATGTTCCAATAATAAACTTCTTATAACTTAGAATACCAAAGGTTTATGTCTTGCCCATGCAGGATACATTTTTTTATGTATTACCTGGCTGCTCTCTTCTATGATGTCCCTGTTTCAGAACCCAGTCTGAAGGAACACTTCTGCCACCATTTTAGAGGGAAAAATACATCTGGTAATTAAATGTCCTGGCCTAAATATATACACATTGCTGTCACTTACTTAGAACTCATTAGCCAGATCTGGTCACTTGGTCCCACCCCATGACAAGAGCATTGGGAAATGCTATCTAACATATCCCTGGAGGTTTAGATTCAGAAATAGTTAGTGAAAAGCTTTTATGATAACCACAACTCAGAATCTGATAACCAGATATTTGGCTCCTTCTCCTTTATGCGGTCAAGACATATTCACCCTCTAAAGAAGGGAAATTACAAAAAAAAAAAAAAAAACTCCTATCCATTCTTTGGGGGATACTTTGGAGTTTTTAAAGTTGGGGATGATACATGAAAGTCGTTATAGGAGGTCTGGATGTAGTTCTTGATCTGGATATCTGTGGAAAAAAAAGTTCCTCTCACCCCCATTCCAATGGTGATTAGGATCCCATACCCTAGAAATAGTGTGTTCCTTAAGGTCCTACAAGAAATAGATGCCAAGATGGGAATAAACATGTAATTATTTTATAAGGGGAAAAAACTATGAAAGAGAATGGGGGAGGATCCCGAGAAGGGTGGGAGAGATAGCGTGTGATGTGAATCCGACCCTGAGTGAAGGAAAGGAAGATTGGGTGGAAGCATCCTAGATGGCCATGCTGTCAAAGGAGTTTCTATAGCCAAGATTGGCTGTCAAGGTAATCTTTTATCTCCTAGAAATGGGCTACCTGAGTAGACTTAGTCACCAACTCTGAGAACATGTGGGAAAAGTGATACAAGGGTAAATATAGCAATAGATATCAAAGTGCAACAGCTTGATCAATTAAGTTCCCTGTGAGGTACATTCTCTTGGTCACCATAATCTACAACCTGTGTCATACAGATGTACTTCTCACACAGGATCAGGGAGCAGCTCCTCATGGTTCCTAGGGACTCCTTTTCCCGAATGGAACTTCAGAAGAGGGAGGCTAGTGAGATGAACCATACCTCCGTTGTTACATTTGGTCTTGAAAACAAAACTCAGCCTCTCCCTCCTCCACTCTCCACCCTAATGACCGTCACCTTTAGCTACCACCTTGGCATTTACTTGTGTAAAAGTACTCTTATCGCCTCCTGCTAATCAGGGGTTGTCCTGGGCACAAGGAATCCCGGCTGCTCTGATAGCAGCTATAACTTGTAGTTCCATAGGTACCCTGTTATGTCCCCTTCAAAAGTAGACCTCTGGGGACACCTGAGTGGCTTAGTCGTTGAGCACCTGCCTTCAGCTCAAGTCCTGATCCCGGGATCCTGTGGTCGAGACCCCACATCATGTGTGGTTCCCTACTCAGCAGGAAATCTACTTCTCCCTCTCCCTCTCACTGTGCACTCTCTTTCTTTCACTCTCTCTCTCAAATAGGTAAGTAAACACTTAAAAAAAAAAAGAACACCTACAGAACCCAGAGTTTTGGGAATAAGAAACATGATATTTTTCAGTGGATCATTGGAATGAGATAGAGGCCACTTTTGCTCTCACCTCCTGATTCCTAGACCCAAGTATCTTTCCACTTGTAGACATAGCATCATCATATAGAGATCTCTGATTTAACAAATACTTCTATCTTGAAGATTGGCACACCATCCTTTCAGGTGTTTCCTCTAACACGATGCCTCAGTTGCGCCTTTGTTTTTGTTTTTTTAATATTTATTTATTTATTTATTTATTTATTTATTTATTTATTTATTTATTATAGACAGACAGAGAGAGAGAGAGAGGCAGAGGCACAGGAGGAGGGAGAAGCAGGCTCCATGCTAGGAGCCCAACGCAGGACTTGATCCCGGGACTCCAGGATCACACCCTGGGCCAAAGGCAGGCGCCAAACCTCTGAGCCACCCAGGGATCCTCTCAGTTGTGCCTTTGGAAGGGTGATCCAGAGTTCTATGAACCTGGCTGTCTCTGAGTCATGCAACATATGATATGATCAATGTATCCCATGGTCATAGGTCTGCTCTCACACCCCTGTTTAGATAAGATGGTGTGTGGGTTTTACTGGAATTTAATTCTAGTTATCAGCCTAGCATACAGAAAGTGGCACTGCTTCTGCTCACAACTTGTCACATAATCCCACCTACCTAATGCCATACAAAAAGTACAGAAGACAGAGAATCAGAAATATTCAGAGGATACCATCAATAGCTATCGCAGCACCAAAAGAATGACAGAGGAAAAAAATATTTCTCTAAGAATTTAAGGAAAACAGAAAGCTCTCTGAATTATGATGATCAGAATAGTTTTTATTTTTCCTGAATATATGGAGCTTTTATTGTAATGCCTTAAAGGGGAAGTGGAATGAATACTCCTGGAGAGTGAGATAACCAATACAGATGAATGGATGGTCCCAAGCCTTACTTTAAGAAGTGACAAATGCTATGAGTTTACTAGGTTCCACTTCATATGCTTTTTGTCTAAGCACACAACAATTACACTTCCTTGTTATTCACTGTTCAGTGGGGCCATGGAGCCATTTCTGGACAATTAATCCTGATCCAAAGGGGCATGTATCTGTCTGAGGCTGAGGCAGTGAAAAGCTCCTGGGTGATTCTCCAGTCTCTCCCAGTTCATGCCGTAGTGAATATGGAAGTGCCTTGCTGAAGTTATAGAGCCACAAGTTCTAAGTAGCACTGATAATTACTAGTTGTTAGAGCACAAGTGCACTGAAGCAACCTTCACCTGAGAAATATACCACTTTTTTTTTTAATTATACCACTGAGATTTTTTACTTTTGTGTTGCTACCACATAGCCTAGCGTCATCTAATTAATATAGGGAAAAAAGCCGTAGAAATAAGTGGGGACTAGAGATGGACATCCATGTATGCTCCTGTTAGAAGTTGGACTAGTTCTCTTTAGTTAGTCAGATGCCATTTAAAATAATGGACACACAAAGTTTAATAAACAAAGTACACTTTTTTTTAGGAAAAATGAAAGTAATAGCATGTGGTTGGTTTGGAAAAGGAAGAAACTGAAGGCAAAGAAACCAGTTAATGTATTACATGGTTCAATGGAAGTGGTAAAACAGATACAAGAGCTTTTGCAAAGAAAAAAACACCAGAATTCGGGGCACCTGGGTGGCTCAGTGGTAGAGTGTCTAACTTCTGCTGGGGTCATAATCCCAGGGTCCTGGGATTGAGCTCCGCATCAGGCTTACTGATCACTGGGAGCCTGCTTCTCCCTCTCCTCCCCACTTGTGCTCTCCTGCTATCTCTGTCACTATCTCTGTCTCTCTCTCATAAATAAGTTAATTACTTAATTAAAAAAAGGAAAACACCGGAAGTCTGTGACTAAGTGGCCATGTAGAATAAGAAATTTGGAAATTACTCTGAGGTGTCATGCACAAGTGATGTGGAAAATTATGGCTACTTTCTCAGAAATCAGAATTTTATGGGGAGAGGATATTTCAATGAGTTCAGTTGAGGTGATGGTAGGGTGCAGTCAGGTGAAGAGCTTTCCAAACAGATGGAAATACAAAGTTGGAATTCAAGAAAGTCAGGCCAAAGAAATTTGGAGCATGGGTAAAGGGGAATGAGGCACAAATGATAAATAAAAAAAAAAAAACTTGTTTGCATGAGTCACAGATTGAGGTTGTATGTTTCAGAAGAGTGGAGGGGATTTGGGATGGCCATTTTGAATAACAGAGATGTAAAGAAAGAATCAAATATTCACACCTGCCAGGCTTTGCTGAAGCTCCAGTTTATGGTGTGAAAGGGAAGCTTGTTTTTGTCACTGTGTTTCTCCAATTCTGAGCTAGAGAAGAGATGTTCTGAGGGTGGAAGAGACTGTGTGAGTTGGTGTGAACATCATGCCAAAGGTCAAGAAGTAAGAAGGTGAGGGTGTTGGTGAGAGCAGTGCTGACAGCTCATCATGGATTCCAAGTTGGCAAGAATTCCAGTGAGGCGAAATAGACTGGATGATACAGAGACAGGAACATCAGGTATCTGAAGGCCATAGTAGAACTGACTCTACCAGCTTGAAGATCCTTTTGAACTACATTAAAATTCTGGCTAAACATAATGAGGATCCTAAAGCATTACCTCTGCCCACAGGCAGGGGACAGGGAGGAGCTGATTTGTGTCCCACCATGTCCTGCACAATCAAATCCAAGTTTGTCAGAAAGGGCACTTTTGAGCAAGTTGTATACCATACCATCATTATTTAAAAGAAACAAAAGGGAGATTTCTGGGTTCAAGCCTTTTACTGCAATTTTTTGTGCCCGTCACTTAACTCTTGCTTGATACTTCTGTTTTTTGCATCTGTAAAGCTTCCTCATAAGGCTCTTATGAGGATTAAATAAAATAACATGTGAATAATATGTGAAGTGCTTAGCATAGTGCCTGGTACATGAACATTTTTAACTGATGATCATTGCCATCATTAGTAATTGTGTAGAGGTGGTAATAGCAGGAGGGTTATTTTTGCATCTATTGAACTTGACAAATAGCCTCACAGAAATTCACCGGTTCTTTAATTTTTTTTTAATCTACCATGTCTGAAGTGTATAAATTGGAATATTGATAACCTTAGGCATAAAAGAAAGAGTTAGACAGAAATGTGGTAAAATTTAAGGGCCACATTGCCCCAACTCTTGGTGATGGCTGAAATTCCACCACTCAAGATTTATTTCCTTGATTTAAAATCTTTGCCTGGGGATCCCTGGGTGGCACAGCAGTTTAGCACCTGCCTTTGGCCCAGGGCGCGATCCTAGAGATCCGGGATCGAATCCCATGTCGGGCTCCTGGTGCATGGAGCCTGCTTCTCCCTCTGCCTATGTCTCTGCCTCTCTCTCTCTCTCTCTCTGTGTGTGACTATCATAAATAAATAAAAATTTTAAAAAATAATAAAATAAAATAAAATAAAATCTTGCCTGGCAGTATTAAAATGCTGATCTCCTTGGAAGAAATAAAGCATTAAGCTACTAGTAATTATAAATTTATTTCTCATATTCCATTAATGGCTTATCTATATGGAGTAAGATGAATAAATAAATTGAGAGCATGAGATGCTTTCTGAAGTAAGGCTTTGACAGACAAAAGGCAAACAATTTCTATTACTACCTAACATTTTATTGAAGGAAAATATAAAAGGAACTTCAAATCTATATATTACATAATCACAGAAGAATAAAACATTCTGATGGTGAAAGCCAAATTTATCAGTTCATTTTCACCAAATCTGTTGTCATGGATTACAGACATATAAACAATTAACCTCAAGAGATGAAGAAGTAAGACCAGTGGGGGTACAGAAGGACACCGAGGTAGCAGAGGAGGGAAAACTGACAGACTCTGTTGCAGGCAGTGAGATGGGGGGACTACAGCTAAAGACTCGTTTATAGGAAAGCAGTTTCATATAATGGGTGAATGTTCACCAGAAAGGTAAGAAAGGAAGGACATTCTGGATGGATGTTACAACAGGTATAAAAAAAAGTACAGAGGGAGGCTTGGGTACTTCAGGAACAGAAGGCAATTCACTACTGTAATTTGGTTGGAGAAGAAAGAAGCTATGAGTGACTGCGACAGTCAGTGGCACCAGAGAAAAACCAAGCCACATTAGGAAGGACCTTGCAGGCCACCCTAAGCAGTTTGGAGCTGGTGGGAACCTCTTAAAGGCTTTAAAACAGGTGCCCAAATAAGTAAATATTTTCGAAAGTTATCTTGATATTGTTGGGGAACGGGGATTTGTAGCCCAGGATGCATGAGTGGCTCAGAGGTTCCTAGGTGGCATTCCACATGTCCAGAGGCACTCTGACATTATGTATAAAGTTCTGCATATTATGCAATTGTTTACTTTCTCTGGGAGAGAAACCATGGACCAATATGGTCAGGCTGCCATAACAAAATACCACAGACTGGATGGTTTAAAAAACAGATTTTTTTTTCTCACAGTTCTGGAGGCTTGAAGTCCATGATCAAGGCGTCAGAAAATGTGGTTCACGGTAGAGCAGTCTCCCTTGCTTGTAGACAGCCACTTTCTTGCTATGTCCTCACATGGCATTTCCTTGATGAGTGCACATGAAGAGAGAGAACAAGCCCTTAGGTGTCTCTTCTTATATGAACATTAATGCTATTGGATCAGGACCCCACTCTTATGACCTATTTTAACCTTATTTGCTTCTTTGGATGTCCTTCCCATCTCCAAATACAGCCACACTAGGGGTTAGGGCTTCAATATATGAATTTGGATTGGCAGGGGGTAGGGGGGTAGAAACAGTCTATAACAGACTAATTTTGATCAGATTTTCAGTGATGCAAAACCATGAGAATTTAACAATAATGGGTGTAAAATTTAAGAATTGGAGGTAGAGTTAAGTTAAAGAGGTGCATAGAATGGACAGACCTTTTTTTTAAAGTATTATTAACTAAGATACTGACAGATTAAACAGGGTGTAAATATGTAAGATGGCGCAGTCACTACTGGTGCCCACCCCATACCTATTCTCTTGTACTTTCTTACTATGGTAGATCGGGAAAAAATGGCCACAAGTTCCTTCCATCCCTAAAAGCATAGTGACTATACCATCTTCCTATCAGGAAGTAGAAACCCTCTACCTCTTGAACTTTGGCTTAACCTTATGAATGGCTTTGGCTGATGGGACATTAACAAATGTGATATAAACAGATGCTTCAAAAGTACTAGGACACTGGGGCTGGCCTTCGTTTGCTTCTGGGAACTCTCAGAGCACCATGGAAAGAAGGCCTAACCTCCTAAAGGTTGAGACGTCCCATGAGGGGAGAGAAGACCCGGTCATCCCAGCTGAGGTCCTAGACATGAGCATGAGACCAGCTGAACCATGTCAGAACTGCCCCGCCAACCTCAAAGAATTGTGAGCCATGATAATTATTGTTATTTTAAACCACTAAGTTCGAAGTAGCTTATTACACAGTGAAATTCAATTTACTAATACTGATTAACAAAACCCCAGAATAATTTCCTCGATAATCTGGCTACCAAAGCTACCTTCCTGTAATGTATAGCTGTAAACTGGGTCTTGGTGATCCAGGTCTGGCCAATGTGGTATAAACAGGAATTACTCATTGGCATTTAAAGAGTGAAGCAGTTTAAAGGGAGATGATTTTGATAGTCCGTATGATCCTTTGGCTCTTTGCTCTTTCTTCTCCTTACTTCCAGGAATGCAAATAAAATGAAGGAAGCATGTTGTAACCAGGAGGATGTGAGTCCCACAATAAGGATGGTAGGGCCAGAAAACAGCAAGCGCTTGAGCCGTGGCAACATTGTTTAACAGCCCTGGTAGGTAGAAACTGCTTACCTCCAGATTTTCTGTTACGTGAGAAAAATAAAACCATTACCCTAATCTACTGGAGCAGATGAACTGAATACCACCCAGGAGGTATTACAGCCCTTCCAAAGACCAATATCTGTGGAGTGGAACCAATGCAAGCCAGATTTTGGTGTGTTGATGAGTGAATAGAAGGTGTTGATAAACAGACCATAAATTAATTGCCTCTGACTAGTGAATTTTGTCCACAAAGGCCAAAAATATAGGGCAACGTTAGAAAGGGACAGACTAGAGCAAGCAGATTTTTTTCTCTCTCTCCCTCCCTTCCTCCCTCCCTCCTTTCCTCCCTCCCTCCCTCCTTCCTTTAATTTTTTTTCTTTCTTTTTGAAATTTTGAGTTTGTTGGTAAGACAAATATATTTATAGCCTGCAGGGAAAAGCCACAAGAGAGGGAGAGTTTGAAGAGACAAGAAAAAGAAATAATTGATAGAACAAGGCCAGGCATAGGCAGGAAGGAATGGGATCAAGAACACAGGTGACGGGATTAAATTTAACCAGGAGCTGAATCTCTCCTTCCCGTGAATGTCAGTATTTCTTCCCGGGAAGGGGAAGGTGCACTTAGATCTACATGGATACACAGGAGAGATACAAAGGGCCTGACTGCTGTAGTCTCCAGCTTTTATCTGATGTCTGATCTTGATTGGAGGTATGTAAGAGATCAGGAAGGCTGAACTGGTGACTTCATTTGTGAGTATTAAACCATGGCAGGAATCCCAAGCCAGCTGCTATCAGCTTTTGAAAACATTCCCTGCTCTTAAATTCAACCTAGGTGATACAGTGCTACTTAATAATTAATATTTCAAATGATGTGGATTAAAACAAAACAAAGCAAAACAGAAAACACCTTGGGTCAAAGGATAAGCATTCACATACCGTTTCTAAAATTATCAATATGCCTCCAGAAGAGAAAGCTTGTTCTTATGCAGAGAATTTGAATATATTTGATTGTGATGATTTAAGATTCTTGACTCCTGAGCCAACTTATATTTCTAAAGTAACCGCCCTGAAAAGAGAGCATTTTGCATAATTAGAAAAGAGAAAAGTATGTTCAGAATGTATATACATTTTGTTTAGGAAATTAAATTTGAAATTAGAATGAGGCAAGGAGGGACGATAATTAAGCTGACAGCACCAGTAAAATTCAGGGATAAATCTTTGGCAGTATGTTGGAGGGCTTTTCAAGAACTCTGTTGTTCTGCATTGGTAACTTCATTACTTGAAATTAAAGTATAAGTAGACATAAATTGTAGGACAAATCTATAGAAAGGTTTGCATGATATCTGTCAAAAATTATACTAAGCAGATGAGGTAAATGAGTATGTGATTTACTTGTGACAATATATTTTTTTAGTACTTGGTTTTTATGAATGGTAATTTTTGTTTTCATTTGGATGTCTGATAGTTTGCAGACCAAATTTTAACATTCAAACAAATGTTTCTTTTGGAGGTATCTCATAACATGAATTTTGGTGGTCTCTTTTTGCCTCTTTTCTCTATGGGAGGCAGTATGACATGGAAGACGCCAGCCCTAATGCTGGAACCAGATCTAGAATTTGCCAGCTTCATAATTCTGATCCTCAGTTTTGTCACCTATAAAAGGGTGTTAATAATACAGATCTTCTAGGGTTGTTGTAAATATCCACGTGTTAAATCATTAAAAGCCCACAAAACTATGCCTGGCACAATGTAATCACTCAAAAAAAAAATCAGCTCTCATTGAAATATGGGGATGATCTTTTAATGACTATTCCATGCAGCATACTTTCTACATATGCTCGATATTTTATAATATGAAACTCAACAAAATATAGTTTAAGTTGCCATAGATAAATAGACTTTAACTTATCCTTTTTTTAATATTTGATGAAGTCAGTTTTCAAAGGAGTAAAATATTTGTAACAAGGCATCAGAACCAAGTGTATAATTAACTCCATCTTCTCTCCCTTTTCTTCTTTCCTTCCTTTCTTTCAAATTTCTTCCTTTCTTCTCTCTTTCTCATGTCTTATAAAATGGAAGATGTTTACTTAGGAGTCCAAGAGGAAAGACAATAGCTTCCTTTTCAATTTTCTTAAAATTTGAATATCAGTTGGCACCAAAACTTATAATGAGTTTAATCCAAAAAAACCCCAAACAACATAAAATCTATGTGAAGAGGATATGCAGAAGAAAAGTATAATAATAAAACGATTGTCTTAGGAAAGCTCAGCAACCTTAATGATTACTAAAAACAAAAGGAAATGGAGTTCAATTGAATGATTATGTTATAAAGTCCCTAACACAATTGGATATTTCCTTTCCTTCAGCTTTAAAGTTAAATTTTCTTGATCATTTCTTAGACTTGTTTTGCTTCTAAGAAAATAGATGGAGTCTTTAAAGGATGTCTAGAGTCAGCATTTTCTTTTATGACCACTAGATGGCAGGTATAGGATTCTGAATACCTTCAGAAAGGCTATGTATCAGCTATTATTTTTGCAGCACTAGATGAGAAAACCGATTTGGTTCAAAGTAGGAAATTTTAGAAATTAGTCTCTTTTTTCTTGTTCTCTCCCCACCCCCATCTCCTACACATAGCCTTAAAAAAAACTGGTAAAACAGGTAAGGGGGTATAAGGTTTCTAATGAGGCTTTTAGGTTTTATCTACAGTTACAGCCCTTTTGCAGGTTTGTTTTCTTAATTGAAAAATTACAAAACTAAAATCCAGCAACAAATCCGTATTTAACAAGACATGTATTTTCATGCAAAACGTTTGAGATGGGTTTTTTGGTGTGTTGTTTTTGTCTGAGCATATACAACCTAAACTAGTGTGTTGTTTCTATATAATCTTGATCTTTTTATTTTCTCACAGAAGTGGATCCCTGTTATGCAAGGGGCAGTTAGAGATTATAATTTAGTAATTGATTTCCTTTTTTTGTGTCTTTATGATAGGGAGATAGTCAGGATGTAGGGAACTTTGAAAAGATTCTTTTTCTTTTTGTCTCCACAGTTTTGATTAAAAATCCCCCTACCCCACCCCGGGTTTAAAATGAGGCTGAAATATCGAATTTTCTGGTTTGAACACTTGTGACTTTCCATTGAGGGGCCAAGGCCTTGGAAATGTAAAGGGCCAATCTTTGTCACAGAGGGGTTCATTGCAGAGAAGGGCGTGTTCTGCAAAGACAAACAAGTCCCACAGATAGTTGCCAAGGGCACGGAATACATCTTTGCATTACACCTTGAACTAGCATGCTCATATCACTTCTTTTTTATTGCATGCACCATAAATGACTGTAAAAGTTTGCAAATCTTGCAGAGACCTTGGCAATCAATATTTCAGTAGGAAATCTACAAAGAGAGGGGGTGGGGGGAAAAGAGATCCAGTCTAACAGTTTGCTTTTTTTGGCAGGGGAACTGCACGTTGACACTGAGAATCATTTAATGTTCGATTTTCCTAGTGTCTCAGGCAGATTCGTAACATAAGCAGAGCAGTTTCCATTTAGACATTACATCTGAAATCTTGGGTTTATATTAACAACTTAGGTAGTCTGGAGACATTCCTGTGGCCTTACTTGGGCTTTACTCTGTGATTTGAGCATAAAATAAAGACTAATTTTTATCTTGATCGGTGTAACCAGGTAGGGTCCGTAGTCCTGGAGGCCATGCCTTTTCCCAACTATTTTTAAGCACCTGACTCCCCAGAAGGGCCCTGCAAGATCCTGGACGTTGCTTTTGAGGATCTGCACGGCGTGGCTAGTGGTGCTGCTGGAAGGATGCTAATCAATCCCTCCTCCGTATTCAATCTACTGGTTTTGTTCGTTTTACCATCGTTGAATTCCAGGCGTGAAAGGTGGGTGTTCGGTGAAAAGTCCGGCACACCACAGAACAGGCGAGGGTACCAAAGCCCTGGGGTCGCCGTCCCAGTCCGCTACAGCTCCGAGCCCAGCGCAGACGTAGCTGGGGGCTAACTGTGCAGGGTCAGGGGAGATGAAAACGACTCGGCATCCCCCTCCCAGGGGCGCAAGCCTGCAGCTTTACAGCTCTGGCAATCTGCGCCCTCGCTTTGGGCTGCGCTAGGGAGCAAAAAGACAGTTAGTTCTTTCCTTAAAAGGGACGAGGACCGCCGGGGTCGTGAGCGGCGGTGGGGTGGGGGTGGGGGGGGGCCCGGCCCTGCACGCGAGGCCCGGGTGGCTTCAGGCCGTTCCCGCCTCCATCCCCACCCCCAGCCTCGCTGGCCAGGCCCTTCCCCCGCTCCCAGTCCCGGTGACCGGAATCCCGGCCTGCGGCTCAGATACGCGACACATTCAGCGCCTCCAGGGACTTTTTTTTTTTTTTTTTTTAAATTCTGGCGTGAGCTGCTTCATCCGCTGTTTCGCCCCCAGGGTCAAATACGACCCCAGCCGGAGAGCGGGGGGACGCTCGTAGCGCCGCTCCAGACCTTTAATTTCACCGGAGTCCCCGGGGCCACATCCCGCCCGCGGTCCTTTAGGTTAGGAGGACTTTGGAAGGGATCGCTGGGCTTTAGCCCAAATCCAGAAAGGACCGGCAGGTGGAGAGCTGGATGAGTTCTTCACTTCTTTTTTTTTTTTTTCTTTTTCTTTTCTTTTCTTTTCTTTTTTTTTTTTTTTTTTTTTGCCTCGTGCATGTAAAGGCGCGTGAGGCTGGCTGCGCGCCGCGGTGCGGTGGGCGGGTGCAGGGCGGGTGCAGGGCGATGGGGACCGTCCGGTGCTGGCCCAGGTCAGCGGAGCTGGAGCGCCTCGGCAGGAAGGCGACAGTTCCCGTTTGCGCCCTGCCATGGGTTTCTGTACCGGGCGAGGGACGTGCAGTTGCCCTCGGAAATGGGGTCCCTGAGCGCTTAAATCCGGAGGAGTGTTTCGGCGCTAGGTGCCCCGCTCCTGCCAGCACCGTCCACACCTCCGGACAGCTCGGCCCGTGGCTTCTGCTTTAATTAATCGTATCAGAACCGCTCCTGGTGGGGGGGGGGGGGGGGGGGGCGGGAAAAACAAAAAACAAAAAAACGAACCCGAGCTCTTATCAAGGCGATCAGGTGCCGTTGCAAAGGAGAAGAAGAAGAAGAAGAAAAATAAATAAATAAATAAATAAAAATAAAAAAATAAAAAAATAAAACGGTGTAAAAAAGATGATCAAAGCAGAAAGGGAAAAAAAAAACAACAGGCTAAATGAGACATTTAACAGGAAAATGAAGTAAAGGGGTTTTGACTCTACGTTTTCTGTTCAGTTTTAAGCATAGATACGACAAATACATAGGTATATAGTTTCCCCCTAAACACTAAATCCTGAAACAGAACTTTTTTTTTTTTTTTTAAATCTTATGAGAACCTTTCCCTAAACATTTATCCTTATCTCTTCCTTCTGGTTGTGTTCGCCCCACACCTCCTTCCGCAGAGCATCAGAGGACGACTCCTCCGTAGAGCACATTTTTCATTTTCAGCATCATAAACCCATGCCACGAAGAACTGTAATAAATTAGTTTCAGGAAAAATATAAGTGATGCTCTAAAGCACTGTCAACGGGCATCCGCTGATCTAGTAACAACCGCCGGTCCAAGTCCTCACACCTTCCTTGGGTTCTTAATGTCCCTGTTTTGTTTGTTTGTTTAGTCATCTGAAACCACCCCCTTCGCGCCTTGGAAGACAGAGGCTTGACAGTGCTACATAAACTCTTGGAGATTTTTCTAAATCGAACAAATGCAGTAATTCCTTTAGATAATAACTAAGTCTTAGAGTTTCTACTTCTTGATCGCACTGCCATTTCTCTCATCGTTAGTCAAAATCCTTGTGGTGACAAAAATTCTCCGGCAAAGGTTCTACATGTGGTCTCAAAATCTGAACACAGAACATGCTGGCGATCATCTCCCGGTAGACCTGGGACTCTACGACGCATCGATGATGAATTGATCACCCCAAACCCGACCCATTGACATTGTAAACTGTTAGCGGTGAAGTAAACCGAGACTCTTGAACTAAAATGTGGTTTCTCTGCTGGGAACAACAGATGTCAGGTAGCATTAAAGCTTCCGCGAATGGGGATGGAGAATTTGTCTTGGGTCTTTTAACGTTTTATGGGAATCATATTTACAGTTTGGCAGATAGTGTGACAACCATCACCATCTAAGGATCTGGGAATAGTTTTAAGGAGAATGTCCGCAGGTGATCTTTGAACAGCACCCCTGTGACAGATTTGTTGAATGAGCATAACCCGTTAATTGTCACTCCTCCGCCCCAACTCTCTCTGGGCGGCTTTCTTGGGGCCGGCGTGGAAGAGGCCGCATTTCGCCACACGGTTTGCAGCCCGCGTGGGCAACAAGGACGCAAAGAATGTGTTTAGCTCGGGAAGGTCGATTTAAAGAAAATAGTGTATGATTTCTCCCTTTTGTTCTGATTACGAAAACGACCAGCTCCTTGTTTTTAAAAGAGCCTTTCAGCGTGAGATTCAGAAGGAGGAAACTGAGAAAGTTTAGTAAGCCCCATCAAGAAAGAAAAAAGGGGAAACACACACACACACACACACACACACACACCTAGCTCTTTGATCTCCCTGGCATTGTTATTACAGTCTTAAAATAACCGCCAACCCCTGGTCGGAAAAGAAAAAAAAAAAAAACAAAAAAAAAAAACCTTACGGATTAAGTAACTATTTATCTCCTGGGGATAATTACTTGTTTGACCCGAAGTCATTCATTCCCGAAACCACCAAGCTAGATTGCTGAGATGTTTTTAAAAGCCGCGGCTTCTGGGCCATATTGCCCGGTTAACAGCAGCGCGATCCCGAGGACCAGCGCGACGGGACCGGGTGCGAGGATCGCGTCCCGAAGGCTAAAGCTTGGGGAGGCGCCTGGGGTCGGGAGGCAGCGAGCCCGCGCCCCATCCCCCACGGAGGCCGAGAGGTACCTAAGCACCGACGCCACAGGTGGCCGGGCCGGGCCGGGGCGGGGCGGGGCGCTCCGCTCGGCCCCCGCTTCGCCCCGCGGCCCTCGGGGTCCCCGGCATCGGGGAAGGAGTTACCCGGCGGCCAAGGTGCAGCTTAACGCACCGCTGCGGCTTCCCCTGGCGGCGCGGCCGCAGCGCCGTCCCTAGGAACCTATTCCACTCCCCTAATGACACTTCCGGCCCTCTGCAGGACCTCATTGGCTCCGAACGGGATCTGCATGGTGGGGTCAGGCGGCTTTTGTCCACCGACGCTGGTCCCAACGCACCGCCCCGGAGCGGGCCTGAGCGGGGGAGGCGGCGGGCGCCCCGGGGGGGGGGGGGCGGCCCTGCAGCGGCCGAGCATCCCGGGCCCCGCCCGCCCCGAAGGTGGGAAAGGGGCATGTGGCGCGCGGCGGTGCGGAGGCCCCGGAGGCCCCGGACGGCCCCGCGACAGCGACCGAAATGCGCCGGCGGCCCGGCCGCTTTCAGTTTTCATTGAGGCCGCTGGTTACTGTTTAACCTCCCCACCCACGTCTCAGTTTGTTTAGTAAATCGATCGTTCCGAGGAGAGTCAGGCCGCTGCCCCGTCGCCATTGAGCAAAACGAATACTCTCCGGCATATGGTGAAAAGTCTCTGCGGGAGATCCCGAGCAACACACACACCAACCCCCCAAACAACCAAACGACAACGACCCCCTCGAGCCTCCCGCCCCCATCACCCAGCCCCAGCCCCACCCCCACCCCCACCCCCACCGCCACCGCCACCCCCACCCCCACCCCCCAGCTCCGCGCTTTGGAGCCAACTTCCCCAAGCTCGGAAAAGTGCGGCCCCGGACGCCGCGGCCCGGGGTGGGGGGGGGGACCCCGGGGAGATGCGGCGGCTGCGGCGCTGAGTGCGACGCGGGAGCTCCGGGAGCGCGTCCGCGCAGGTAAGTGCTGCGCCCGCCCCCTCCCCCCCCCCCCCCGGGGCCCAGCCCCGGCCACCGCCGCTCCCCAACGCTGTCGGGCCGGAGGAGTCCCCGGGCCCCTCGGAGGGGCCGCCGCCCCGGGCTGAGCCCTGCGACCCCCCGCGCCGGGCGGGGACGAGAGCAGGTCCCGCGGGGCCGCGAAGGGGCGGCCGCGGGGGGCACGCGCAGGCTGCGCCCCCAGGACAAGTAAAACTAAAAGTTGGATCCGTTTGGGAGAGAAAAGCTTTGGGGAGGGGAGAGGGGGTGTCGTCGGCGGGTCACGTGGTTGGCAGGTTTCTGGGGCCCTTGGTGGAGTTGGTTGGGGGGTTTTGTTTGGTTTTTGAGGCCTGGGGCAAGGCCAGGGCTTCTGGATACCCCTGGGCCCCGAGCTTTGTGGGGAGGTGCCGGGGCCTGGAGCATCTACCCCGACGCCTGGCTGCAGTCTCACCTTCTCACCTTGTCACCCCCCCCCCCCCCCCCCATAGGGACACTTTGGGAGTGGGCATCTTCCAGGGACGCTGCTGCCGGGAGATGATTTGCGGAACAAGCTATATAGTTTATACCCACACACAGGTGTGTGTTATGGTTACATACATCATAACTATGTACGGTTCTACTGAAATCATTTTGGCCTCCTTGGGGAAGAGACGTCCTTTGGAAGCTTGTTTGAGCAATGCGCCCCTTAAGCAATAACCATCCCATGTCTAAGGGAAATAGGCCAGCACGAGTTAAGATCTCTGGATTGAATGGGATGTGTGCTTCCTACCTGATGCGCCTGTTTCTAAGGCTGGCCCAGCACGGAGTCCGGGGACCCCTCTGCAACCTGCAGTCGTCCCTGAACTTTGACTTGACGCCAAGGCCTAGGGGGTGGCAGAATGCAGAAGCTCTAAACTCAGAGGGATGTCCTGAAAGCTAACCACCTCATTGATAGCAACATTTCCTAGTGTTTGTCTTGTTCCTTTTCTCACTTTTCCATTCTTTTTTACTCGTAGCCTCTCTGTCTCTCCACAAACATATATTCAACATTAAAATAGTCTTCCTCTCCAGCTAGCGCTGCTTTTACATAATAATTCTGCTGTCCCCACCCACTCGCCACACCTACCTCTGTTTTTCCTCTTCTATGGACACATCATCAGGCCACCTGATCTATTTATTATGTATTTGAAGTCTGTGGCCAAGTAGAGTTGGCTCCTCCCTGGTTCGATTTGTAGGAGGGGATGGAAGAGACAGAGGTAAGAGTGCTGCTGAACTACTCATTTTTCTCTTTTAAAAGTGGAGTAAAGGGGTGCGTGGCTGATTAAGTCATTAGAGGATGTGGCTCTTGGTCTTGAGGGTCATGAGTTCGAGCCCCAGGTGTATAGGTTACCTATGTAAAAAAAAAAAAAAAAAAAAAAGGCGGAATGGAAATTGAAAGCCATTATTCTCTTCTTTCCATCTCTCCTAAGCTCCGTTTTATGGCGTACAAATAGAATTTTTCTCGACATGCTTTATGAAGGTAGCACAACACTTTTACTACATATGTCTATTAAGATCGCATAAGCCTTTTATTCTAAGCATATGGAACAACACAAATTAATTTTGAGGATTGCTTAAAATTTTTTTTAATACTCACATGCAAATTTTATTTTTGAGGGCCCCATTTCTTTGAAAATTTTTGTTACTTCTGTGAAATCTAAAAGTAATAAAGCAACATGAAAACTATAGTAAAATACAAAGTGAACTCCCCTATTCCACTTCATATGCGTAACTGCCATTGATGGTTGGGCTTGTATCCCTTCATGTGTGTAACCACAGGAATTTTTCTCTCGTTATTTCTAAAGCTTGGATAATGGTTCATATCCTACCAGTGTTCTGAAATTTATTTTTCATTTAATATCAAATATTTCTGTCAATATTTGAAGATTCTTTTTTTTTAAATATGTCCACCCAATGTAGCCAGCCAGTATCCCCCAGAATATTCACTTTGTCATAGGGAGGCTCACTGCACAGAGGTGACCATCTGAGGAGGAAGTGAAGACTGAAACTTTGACCTTACAAATAGTGATGTAGTGAATGTCTGTGTACATTATCTTTGCAAGGAGATAGATTTATTGTGAGATGAGAATTGCTGGATCTAGGGGGATGGTCTCATTAAATTTGATAGATATTGCAAGGAGCCTTAAGTACCCACCGTGTATTTACCATGCCCTCACCAACACTGGATAATATTGATGTGTTTAAAGTGTTGCCTAACTGGTTGAAAACATGATTTCTCATTGTTGGAGTTTTATAATTTGGAAATTATATGAACCAGTCTTGGAACATCTGACTTAGGGAGCTTGAGAATTTTGTTTTAAAAATATAATAACGTAGAGGGGCACCTGGGTGGCTCACCTGGCCAAGCCTTAACTCTTGATTTCAGTGCAGGTTATGAGCTCAGGGTTGTGAGACTGAGCCCCATGTTGGCCTCTGCGCTGGGAGTGGAGCCTGCTTAGGATTCTCTCTCCCTCTCCCTCTAGTCCTCCCCTCTGTGTGTGTGTGTGTGTTAGCACATGCTTTCTCTCTCTCTCAAATAAGTAAATAGATATATAAATAAATAATGAAAATATAACAAAGTAGAAAGGGAATTATATGCGTTTCAAAATTCCATCTCATTTTGAGCTTGTAAAGGATGCCATTCCATTAGTTACTACCCATCCATTTACTAAATGAATGGCTAGAGGTACTGGTACCTTCGGATCCTTAAGCTAGATGCAAACAAAATAGTGGTGTGTACAATGATAGCTTCATGTAGAATCACTTCTCTTCGCCCTCCACATAGAAACTGTCACCTATTGATATTAATCGGTTCATACATAGGCATAAGGAGCACTTCAAGCGAGGCTTACTCTTACAGCTGAACAACCTATTTAGGAATATTCTTTATATATATATACATATATATAGTTAATACTTACTGAATTCTTAATATGTGCTATGAAATTTTCTAAGCCATTTGCATGCATTTTGTTTCCTTCTAGATTCTTTAAACAAATTTCTAGAGTTCATAATAATAATCTCCCCATTTTCCGATGGGAAGAATGAAGCATAGAGAAATTTAGAGACTCTACTAAAGCTACACATGTACAAGTGATAAAACTGGAGGTTCAAATCCAGGCACCATGGCTCTAGGCTATGAGAGTAACCATGGCTGCTCTACTTGGTCATCGGGTTGCTCACTGCATAAAGATGACCCACTGAGGGGGAAGTGAGAACTGAAACCTTGATTCCTCCACCCCCAGGCCAAGCTATATTCCCTTGCTCTTGTCTGAGTGTTCCCTGGGGAAGACACTTTTCTTGGTCACAAAATGTCTATAAGGGCTCATAACAACCTTGCTTCTGATGTATCAGGAGCTGTATATATGCACATTTATTTATGTAAGTAAGTACCTTTGTAACTCAGTACTATCTTGCCCATTCATTATGAGTACACCTTCAAGAATAGATCTGCTTTATTGCCTATACTCCCTAACTTAATACATATATAATACATGACATAATGTGTTTATATTTGTATATGAATATTTAATACATGATCTTTTATCATATTTTATCAAGATGATTTTCTGGAAAATACATAAGGGGTTCATTTTTTACTTTTTTCTCTTTTTCTTAACATTTTGAAGGACATGAAGATCTTTGAGGGTGACCAACTCATGGCATTTGAGCCAAGAAAGAAGGCTTTGTTGTCACATTGAGATGTTTATATCCCTGCCCAACCATTTATTAAAAGGGGAGCAGGGAATAGGGGACTTGGGAAGTCCACCTTCCTTATTTTTGAAGTATATGGAATTATAAATACCTATCATAGAATTGGTATGCTGATTATATATGTTAATACATGAAAACATTAGAACAATTGGCATATATTAAGTACCCAAAATGTATTCTGTATTGCTGCTATTGTGATAGAATGAGATAATGCATCTAAAAGCACTACTTGATTTATAGTTAAGTTGTTAATAAGTGTCACCTGTTTTTATTGGCCCTCTCTCTAGAGAAATTATATTTACATACACAAACAAATTACATATGTCTTCAAGAGTTTATGGAGCCCTAGAGACCTGGCTAAGCCTTCTAATAAGCCTCAGAGATACGATGATGAATAAGAAAGACATCGTTCCTGACTTCATGGTGCTTTTTAGCTAAGCAGTGTACAAGGATTGTCCTAAATATGTTTAGTGGTCAGAAGATGGGCTTTGGATCATTAAGATCTGGGCACAAATCTCAACCTTGCTCTCTGCCAGCTGTGTGTCATTGAATAAGTTAATATTTCTGTGCCTGAGTTTTAAAAACTTATAAAATGAGAATAATAGTCATTACTTGCAAAGTATATGTGTATTAATTCTTGTATTATTTATATCAAACATTTTATCTGTTGAATGTTTGATACTTTGTCTATATTTCAGTAAAGAAGAATCACATTTATCTATGAAAGCAAAAAGTCAACATAAACATCTAGGCAATGTCTCTCCATCTCATTTAAAGTATTGGCTAATAATGTCATCTGGGCACATTAATTTAGTTTTGTTTTTTTTATTTTTGAATCTTTGAGTATTGTTCCTCTAGTTCATATACTGTCTAGTGTTTTGCTTGTGCTCTTAGCTTACTTAGGATTATAACATCTGTCCCAGTATTTGCTCTTTTTTTTTTTTTTTAAGATTGTATTTGTTTATTCATGAGAGACACAGAGAGAGAGGTAGAGACATAGGCAGAGGGAGAAGCAGGCTCATGCATGGTGCTCAATACCAGGACCCCAGGATCACAACATGAGTGGAAAGCAGATGCTCAACCACTGAGCCACCCAGTTGCCCCTTGCTCATTTGTTTCTTTTGCATTTACTTGTTTCAGATATCATGGTTATAAGTTGCACATAAGGGATGCCTGGGTGGCTCAGTGGTTGAGCGTCTGCCTTTGGCTCAGGATATGATCTTGGAGTTCCAGGGTCAAGTCCTGCATCGGACTCTCCTGCTTCTCTCTCTGCCTATGTCTCTGCCTCTCTCTCTGTGTCTCTCATGGATAAATAAATAATACAATTTAAAAAAAAAACAAAAAAAAAAAAAAACAGGGGATCCCTAGGTGGCTCAGTGGTTTGGCGCCTGCCTTTGGCCCAGGGCGCGATCCTGGAGTCCCCAGGTCGAGTCCCATGTGAGGCTCCGGGCATGGAGCCTGCTTCTCCCTCCTCCTGTGTCTCTGCCTCTCTCTCTCTCTGTCTATGATAAATAAATAAATAAATCTTAAAAAAAAAAAACAAAAAACAAGAAATGTTTAAAATAAAAGAAATGAGTTGCATGTAAAGTTGATATATATTAATTTAGCAGGAATTTTAAGTTATATACACCTTACTAGGTGCCTAAATACAAATATAAATAAAATAACATCCCTGATCTCAAACACAAACAATCTACTTAGAAAACAAACACATATAATCATCTATAATGTAAGGTAACAACTATTTCATTAATATAATAGGTAGAAATACCATGGAAAACAGAAGCACAAAGGATACATGTAGCTTGAGTAGCCAGAGAGGAGCTAATGATTTTCTGATTAGAAGTTGTTGAGTGGGGATCTTTTCTACATCAGAAAGGTGTTTGGGGCAGCGGAGGTTACAATTGGAGTAGGTGGTATGGCAAGAGATGACATGGAGAAGGAATACTGGGGAGACCGTGCCTAGGTGTCAAAGATTTGAGCTGTGCCCATTAGGCCATGAGGAGCCATGAAAAGTCTATAAATAGGTTGGGTTATGAAAGATTTCCCTCTTTTTTCCCCTTAAGGTTGACTGGCAGCATTCAGGGTCAGATTGTTGAGTATTTAAATAGAGTATGTTTCCCTACTTTGTGCTAATTTTCAGCAAAATAATTGCTATTTCTAACCTGAATTTTTTAAAAATTTTATTTATTTATTCATGAGAGACAGAGAGAGACAGAGACACAGGCAGAGGGAGAAGCAGGCTCCCTGTGGGGAGCCCGATGCAGGACTTGATCCTGGATCCCAGGATCAGGTCCTGAGCTGAAGGCAGATGCCCAACCACTGAGCCACCCAGGTGTCCCTCTAACCTGAATTTTTGCAATAACTGTTCTCCTACCTAGTCCTACCGGCCTCCAGTCAGTTTCCCAGATAGCAGTTAGACAGATGTAGAGAATACAGATTGGACCATTATCTTTTTTGGGTTTGGGTTTGGGTTTTTTTTTTTTTTTCCCTCCATTTAAAACAATTTGTTAACTTCTAATGCTCTTAGCGTGAAGGGCCAAGTGACTGAGTCCATGATTTTCCTGAGATCCCTTACTTGAGGCTTCTGCTGGAATACATCTCGTGGTTCCTCAAATGCATGCTTCTCTATGCTTTCAAAGTACTGTTTCTGTTCTTCTGGACACTCTTAGCCACCATCACCATCATTTTTCCCTCATCATCCTAGCCAACTTCCACTTACCTCACAGGTCTGTACTAAAAAAAAAAAAAACACCTTCGAAATCTTTCCTGATCCAATATATCAATTTCCTTGTATCTTGTTCCTGATGTGAGTGTTACCAACTTCATTACATACTGTGGTTGGATGTTTGATGATCATTCTTTCAGGCTGACTGTTGGGCCTCCAAGGGTAGGAACTGCATTGTTCTTGCCCACTTCTTTAGTTGGGCATTTAGCTGAAGCTTAATGAAAAAAATGTTCACTGAGTGAAACAACTATAAAAGAGAAGAAAGGTGAAAGAATTAAAATGCTTGTTAAAAACCTTATTTTCAGGCACTGTATTCTCTATTTGAGGGTAAAATAATGACGAGAAATGATTCTCTCCTAAACTTTTCATGTCTGGTTGGGGATATGAATAAAAAAAAAAGCTATTACTCTGGTAAGTGCCTTTTCCAGAATAATATATAAATAGAATAGTATAGTACATACCCTTTGTGTCGTCCTTTTTCTCATTTAGCATAATAATTTCAACATTCCGTTGTCTTGTTGTGTGTATCAGTAACTTATTCCTTATTTAAAGAAACAGATATGTGAGGTACAACCAACATACGATTACACGGCACAAATGCAAAGTGCACGATTTAAATGTTTTGCATAAGTTTATACCAGTGAAACAATCACCATAAAGTTAGTGAACATAGCCAACATCCCTAAGGTTTCTTCAGGCTCTTTTGTAAACCCTGCCTCCTGCTCCTACCTCAGATAACCACTGATCTACTTTCTGCCCCTGCAAATTAGTTTGCATTTTCTAGAATTGTTTATCCGTGGGAACATAGGGAATTCTTTCACTCAGCATATTGCTTTAAGATTCATTCATTTTGTTACATCTATCAATGCTTGCTTGTTTGTTTGCTTGCTTGTTAAATAGGATGACACTCTATGGATATACTATACTTTGTTTATTCATTGACCTGTTGATGAACATTTGGATTGTTTCAGTTTTGCTTCAGTTTTGGCTTTTGCAAATAAAGGTGCTTGAACATTTGGGTACAAAGTCTTTGTGTCGACATATCCTTTCATTTGTTTTGTATACGGTTGACCTTTGAACAATATGAGTTTGAATTGCACAGACCCATTTTTTGGTGGATTTTTTTCTTTATAAATACAGTACAGTGATATGAATGTATTTTCTCCTCTTTATGATTTTCTTAATGTTTTCTTTTCTCTAGCTTACTTTATTATAAGACTATAGTATGTAATACATATAACATACAATGTGCTCTCAGGAAGGCTTCCAGTCAACAGAAGGCTATTAGTAGTTAAGGTTTTGGGAAATCAGAAGTCATATGTGTATTTTCAATTGCATGTGTGTGTGGGGTCAATGTCCCCAACCTCTGTGTCGTTCGAAGGTCAACTGTAATTACTGAGAAGTATAATAGCTGGATTCCATAGAAGGAACTGTCAGACTGGTTTCCTGATTGTACCACTTTATGCTCCCACCAATAGTTCTAGTTTCTTTACACTCTTACCAATATTTGGTATGCCCAGTTTTTTAATTTTAGACATTCTAAAAGGTGTGTGATGAGATCTCATTGTAGTTTTCATTTGCATTTCCCTAATGACTAATGAATCTGAGCATCTTTTCTTTTTTTTTTTTTTTTTTCTGAGCATCTTTTCTTGAACTTATGTACATGTATTTTCTTTGGTGAAGTTTTGTTCAAAAACTATGCATCTCCACCTATCTTTTAAAAATTGAGTTATTTTCTTCTTATCAAGTTGTAAGAGTTCTATATATACTATAGCTACAAGTCCTTTATCAGATATAAGTTTATTCTCTTCCATATGAATTTATTCTTATACAGGGGCTAGGATTGGGTCAAGAAAAGAAAATAAATGATATTTCAGTCATTAAAAAGAATAGCATACATAAATGAAAAAAATAAAGTTGGTTTTATGACTTTATGAGGCCCCATTGTGTGGTAAAATAAGAAAAGGTAGTAGAAAGTTAGTTTACAAAAATAGGAAAAGGCCTAAAGATAGAGACTTTTTTATGTCATGCCACAGAATTTAGACTTTTTTTGAGCACTAACATTAATAAATATCATTATAACTAAAATGATGATACTAATAATTGAGCTTTACAGTTTATGGAATTCTTTTATATGCACAATTTACAGTGCTTTCCCGTACATTATTTTATTTAAATCCTTTGACAACCATGGGAAGACAGACTCAGAGGCTTATGCAGTCATTATTAAATATAGCTTTTTAGATTTTGAGCCAGTGTCTTTTTAGCTAGTGTGTGTGTGTATGTGTGTGTGTGTAAGTTTGATGCAAGAGTGATAGTTGGGTTGATCTGCAAGGGCATTCTTCCAGTAGGACAGGGGATAGTGTCCTGTTGAGTTCTGGGAGATGGTACAGTAGACCCTGGTAAAGGTTGGGGAGTAAAAAGAGAATTTGCAGTTAATGTGGAATATTTCACAAAAATTCAGAATCTCAGAGCATTTTCTAGACTCTGAATTTTCTTACTTGTCCTTTATTTGTAAACTGATTCTAGATGAATTAAGTAAAATTATATGTATTTGTTAGTTAATTTGCTAAGGAAATATATAGAATGACTCAGTCTTTAAATTTTTAATTTTTGTGTTTGTTTCTCAGGAAATTCAAAGATAAAAACTTCAAGGAAGTTTTTAAACATAATCCTTTGGTTCAATATATTCTGTTTCTCTTGTCCTGTCCAGGGCCCTGAGTTGTTTCCCCATACCACTGACGTGCACCATTTGTCAGCTTCAGAAATGTGAAAAAATTACGTGCTGAACAGGCTAACAATATAGGATTTCTCCTTTTCTTCTCTTTTCTTTTTTTTTCTTTTCTTTTTTTCTTTTCTTTTCTTTTCCTTTCCTTTCTTTTCTTCTTTCTTTCTTTCTTTCTTTCTTTCTTTCTTTCTTTCTTTCTTTCTTTCTTTCGTTTTGACATTTCTTCATTTGCTCCTTTTTTGCAAATCTCATCCATCTTTAATTCTTGTGGCTTCTTTTCATGGTAGAGAAATAAAGGGATGGTAATCCAGAGTAACTGAAATACTCATACTCTCAATTGAGGGATTCATTTATATTCTAAATACTCTCTTATGAGTACATAAAAGCAAATTAATAATTAGGTTTAATGTGTCCATACACATTGCTGTATGTTATCTCTGTATCTTCTGTGTAACCATTTCAAAATCACTTTAAGAACTGCTCAAGTACCGTGCAATATTTTTATGCAGACTTAGCATGGACTGCTGTTTTCTCACCAATTAATCTGGAATGTCAGAGGGTCTTTTAAAGCATCTTTGCAAAATCCTTCTCATTGAGGGTATACCATTTGGATAGTTTGGGGGCAATGTTAGCCAACTGACCAGAGCCCTGCCTTATTCATGGGCACAGTGTGTTGGTAAGGGTTAAATGAGGGGCATCTGGCTGGCTCAGTTGGTAGAGGATGAGACTCTTGATCTTGAGGTCATGAATTCAACCCCCACATTAGGCATACAGCCTACTTGAAAAAGTTAAATGAGATGACTTTTAAAGCATTCAGTAGAGTGGTACACAAGGGAAACACTGACATCACTTGCTCCTCTGCATTTTCTCTATATTAAATCAATATTTCTATATATTTATCCCTATTTCTGTAGGTTTCATATACTTACATATAAATATAAACATAAACACATACACATAACTTATTACTGCTATTAACTACTGTGCCTAGTTACCATTTATTAAACACTTTCTGTGTGCTGGGCACCCAGTGCTTCACATAAATCATTTAGTTTTCACACTAACACCATAAGGTCTAAAGTATTATTATCTCCCCACTGCACAGAAGAGGAAACTGAGGCAAAGACATAAAGACCCAGCTGAGACTGCACAGCTAGTTATAAGTAAGTGTCAGGGCGAACTGAGGCCCTTCTGCTAAAGAGCGGTTTCTTCCTATAAGAGAGATGTTATGCAGTTAATCTGATTTGATTTTTAGGCTAAAAATGAAATAAGGTAATTTTATATTCCTCATTTTTCATATCCCATCATTATTTATGTGAAGCATGTAAATGATTTCCCTGGGCTCATCTGAGCATACCTGATACTTGTATGTAAACAAAAACCATGGTGGATTGATGCCTGAGACAGGTTGGAATAGATCATGAGACACTGAACTGGAGCTTCTTTTTTTTTTTTTTTAAAGATTTTATTTATTTATTCATGATTGTCACACAGAGAGAGAGAAAGGCAGAGACACAGGCAGAGGGAGAAGCAGGCTTCATGCAGGGAGCCCAACGTGGGATTCGATCCCGGGTCTCCAGGATCGCGCCCTGGGCCAAAGGCAGGCGCCAAATCGCTGCGCCACCCAGGGATCCCTGAACTGGAGCTTCTAATGGAAACTAATTTATTAAAATCAGGGATAATAATGATAATAGGCACATATTTGATGAAGTAAAATCTGATGCTTAACGGATGGACTTTCAGAATTTTAACTACCTTTGCAAAATGAATTGAAGCATTTTGAATATTAACTTAATTGTAATTGTGTGTACATTATTATCTTCTCTTCAGGAGTCATGGATAAGTATGAAAAGTTTCCTAAGTTGTGATTATTTGATAATGAAATGTTTTAGGAAGCAAGGTTTACAATTTAAAACCCTGAAGTGTTGTTGTTGTTGTTGTTGTTGTTGTTTTAATATTTTTTAATTTATTTATTCGTGAAAGACACAGACAGAGGGGCAAAAACAAAGGCAAAGAGAGAAGCAGGCTCCCTGTGGGGTCCCAGGACCCCGGGATCATGCCCTGAGCCAAAGCAGATGCTCAACTGCTGAGCCACCCAGGTGCCCCAAGTCCTGGAGTGTTTGAAAAGATGATTTTTCTTTCTTAGTTTAGTTGATCACCTTCTTTCTGGACAAAGAATCCTGCTACCTGAAATTATCCTCATTATGGATATGTTAAATAAGAAATATAAGGATATTTATAGTTAGCATATATAGTATATACTGAACTACTTTCCATTACCACGTGACTTATGAATTTTAATGGTCAATTTTTTTTTCTATTCATGCATTGATTCCCAGAAAGTTGAGAGTTACACAACTTGCAAAGTAATTGTTATCTAAGTAGAGAGTATGTTTGATATATGTCCACAAATTGCATTAAATACTTAACTTATAAGGGAGAACAAACAGTATGCATGCATAACACATAGTTCTTTTACTTAAGCCTAAAACAATTTTGAGTAACGTTGTTTTCTACCTATATAAAGTACATATTTTTTCTTGTGAGTCAAAAACCTGACATTTCATTTTGTGAAACTGAATTGATAACTTGGATATTTGAAACAAGTAGCTATGATAAAAATGTATCCTTCTTTAAAAAGGGTTATAATTCAAATAGGCAAGAGTTTTTGAGTATTATGTGCAAAACATGTAGTGGTTTAAATGATATAAGGAATAAATAGGATCCCTAGAGTTTAAAAACTAGCAAAATAGTTGGAGAAATAAATACAATAATACTCATTCAAGTTGGTTTATAGTAAATTTTGTAATATACAAATCACTTATTCCTGGATACAGATACAAATATATGTATTCATTTCTATAGAAATACGTACACCAAAGAGATTGTATAGCTCCTCTTTTTTATATAATGTATTCCAGATATGGGTAATGTATGCAGAACTTATCTCAAAAATTTTTTTTTTCTGCTTGAAGAAAACTAAGGAATAAAATATGTTTTTAAGCTAATATTTTAGTACTGTAGGGCTGCCTTAATAAAATACCAGAATCTGGGTGTTTTAACATCAGAAATTAATTTTCTCACAGTTGTGGGGCCTAGATGTCTGAGATCAAGGTGTTGGTGGGTTTGATTTCTTCTTGGTCTTTCTTTCATGAATGTCTGTACCCTAATCTCTTTTAAGGACACCAGTTTTATGTTCGGGCCCATCTGTATGACCTCGTTTTACCAAGTACAGTCATATTCTGAGGTCCTGGGGGTTGAGGGGGAAGGCACAATTCATCACATAACAGCAGGGTAACCGTAAGTAATTTAGTCTTACTACAGTCTTATATGTTCAGATCTTCCTTATGGTCCATGCATATATTCGTTTTAGACTATAAATTAAATCAACTCAGTCCAAAACCAAAACCACTCATGTTGACATCTAGAAAGCCTTCTTCTCTCCTAATACTCACCCCCCCTCCCCCCATCCACATAGTCATTCTTGCTTTCATGCAACCTCTCTTTTGGCCAGTCAGATTAGGACAAATGGCAAAAATTGATGTGGCTTGAGGATATCATCTAGATTCACTGAATACACATACAAAGATGGATCTTCTATGAATAAAACAGACTATGAATAATGTCTTATTTTTTTAAAAAATTTCTATATGCTACATATGTACATACTACTATTTCTCCAAGTTGGCCTTTGAGTAACTGGTACAGCGTTTTGATTAAGTAGCAGTAGAGGGAAATTCTGTGGGTACGTATATTTGGGGCACTGAGACTATGAAAAGTTAAAGAGCAATGGCCAATTAAGCTAACTCCAAAATAGGGCAGGTACTGTGTTTGCATTTTGGAGAAACATTTTAAATATGTCTTTCTTTCGGATTTCACTCTCTACTGTATCCAAGACCTCACATAAAACATATATGCTGGGCAGCCCAGGTGGCTCAGCGGTTTAGTGCCGCCTTCGCCCAGGGTGTGATCCTGGAGACCCAGGATCGAGTCCCATGTCGGGCTCCCTGCATGGAGCCTGCTTCTCCCTCTGCCTGTGTCTCTGCCTCTCTGTCTCTCTCTCTCCGTCTCTCTCATAAATAAATAAAATCTTAAAAAAATATATGCCTCAACTTAATTTAGAAGCACTAAGTTTTAAGAAGCATTGGATGCACAAAGGAATATATACAATAATTCAGGGACTGCTAACCAGTTATTCCATGAATTAAAGAGCCATACAGCTAAGCACCACTGATAATGGTAGCAAAAGGGCCAAAATGCCAGACCAGTTCTGAGGGACGCTATCCATGGCTGCATCCTCTCTTTCCTGGTCAGGAGAGATAAACAAACACACAAGGCCTTTCAGGTACAAAGGGCAATTTCTGTATTTGAAGTTATGCATTAAACAGATTGTTTCAGAATTTCTCAGGTAGAATCCTGACAACTCAGCTTGCAATAAAAGTGCCACGATTCATTCTCACAAACACTTTGGTTTCACTCACGATATAATTGCAAATCACAGGCATTTGAAGCAGTGTGCTCACTCCAGTGGGTCTGTTTTAAAATTGTGGAAGATTGGTTGCATTATGTCTTTAGCCATCTTGCAATAAATATCTTAGGAACAGTAGTTCATTGATTTAGAGAAAATTATCAGTCTTGGCATGGGGTGGTATGTGTAAAGCATTTAAGACAGAGGGAATTAGACAGTAGACTGAGTTGCTGAGTGACCCTTGACAAGTTATTAACTTGTTTGTGCTTTAGTTTGCCTGTCTCTAATCTAGAGGAATACTACCGACTTTCATAGGGTTGTGAGAAGTTTAATTGGACAACACCAATAGAAGATACCATCTAGCACCATTTTCTAGTATTTGGCAGTTACGTAATAAATGGGAATAGCCTTTCTTTTCATCTCTGTGATGTTTAATTTCCTCTTATGATCCTGGAAGTAGTTATTAAAAAAAATTTTCTCAATTTTTCACATAAACCATAAACCCTCTTCCTTTATATACCTGATCTAATTTGAATTAGAGATCGGCCAATATCACCTCCAAACGAGCCTTGCAATTTCCACTTCCCCTGCATCTCTGCTGCTGTGTCATCCAAGCCACAATAATGGCATACCTGGACAACTCCAGCTGCCCATTAACTGTTCTCTCATTTTCCATAGTGTTTCCCTCAACATAAGTAAGAACCTATATCACCTCCTGTTTAAACCCATCCAGTTGGTTGCCCATTGTGCCAAGAATAAAATCCAGACCCTTTGTTGCGACCTCTGAGGCATTTGATGACCTGGTCATTCTCTTACTTCTGGCCACATCCATGTGTCCATGTTTTCTCTGTTATCAAAAAAAGCCAGGTTATTTTTCACAACTTTGGCCCTTTTCATTCAAAACTCCTTCCCAAATCACCACCACCTCCCATACATAAACATGACCTGAATGTCTTCACCTTTTCCTTCTGTTTAAATTTCACCTACACAGAGAGGGTTCTAGGAGTTTACTCTGATTTGTGCCTTCTTCGTATTTATTGTTGTTTGGAGATAATCACATCAGCCCAGCTGGCTGAGAGGTCTCAGCAGTAGAAACAAGTGAACATTGTGAAAAGGGCTAAAACAAAAGGCTAGGAGAGCAAGAGAAGAAAGGAAATACAAAATTTTTAATAAAGTAAAAAAAAGTCTGGCACATTCTTTAATCTCTTTAAAACTTTTTTTTAATAATGTGGAAGCTTCTTTACATTTTTACATAGCCACATGTCAAGAAGGTTGAAATAAGGGAAAGTAATTTTCATAATCTATTATATTTAACTCAATATATCAAAAATGTAATAACTTCCATGTGAATCAATGTAAGTATAACAATCATTAATGACATAGTTTACATTGCTTTTTTTTAGTAAGCCTTTAAAATCTAGTACATTTTTATGCTTGCAGCACAAGTCAATTCCCACTAGTCACAGTTCAAGTGCTTAGGAGCCACATGTGGCCAG
Source organism: Canis lupus dingo (assembly GCF_003254725.2). Taxonomy (NCBI): domain Eukaryota; kingdom Metazoa; phylum Chordata; class Mammalia; order Carnivora; family Canidae; genus Canis; species Canis lupus. Next base: position 23,879,850 of record NC_064271.1, read on the forward strand.
TGGATACCATGTTGGTCAGTGAGGATCCAGTAGTGAGTCGAATGAGATTCAGTCCATACCACTCTTTCATTGCCTGGGTTGACTCTTTATTTAATTGTGGGACGATCTAATTTTGAATTGGTTTTTCAGATTAGATATGTCAGATTTCTGTTTTCAAAGACTTTTTAATCAATTCATGGGCAAATATTTTCTCACATTTATGAATATGAAAAACCTATCATTTCTTTTTTAATTATGTTTGAAGACAAATAGAGTTAATAAGGGTTAGTTTACACCAGAGAATTCATGGTTCTGCTAGACTTTCTGCTACTTGTAAGATTTAGTTGTAAGGCAGTTTATATGGAGTGGCATTTACAAGTGATTCTCAAAGTTGAGTGGTCATCAGAATCACCTGAAAGCTCATAACCATGCAGATTATTGGACACACCACGAGAGATTTTGATTCTGGGATAGAGCTGAGAATCTGCATCTCTCAGTATTCTTTAAGGTGCTGCTACTGAAGCGGCTGAAGACTGTTACTGGTGCAGATCCTCTCCTCTGCTCTCAGGCACTGTGCTTGTCAGGATTGTCCTGAGCAGCACCTTTCATTTCGTCATGTGGTCAGTGATGGAGACCTTGGAAACCACTATTTTTGTTTGTGTGTTTGTTTGTTTGTTGGGGGGTGGTAATCCTAAGTGGAGGACATTTCCTGTCCATTCATTATGATGCTGTATTTCATATGGAGAATGGAGGAGCAAAAGAACCATAGAGGGGGAGGAAAGAGAGAACCATATAACAAATTTCAGAACAGGAAATTGTTAAAGAAATGTCACTAAGATGGGAGGAGGGGAGAGCAATACAAGCTCCCTGATGACTGTCTCTAATGTTTTGCTTTGAGAGGTGGGGAACAGAGTCTATATTCTAGGTCCAGATGATAGACTTTTACGGAAGCAATAATAGCTCTGTTGAATACTCAACCACAAGTCTAATATGTCCCCTGCTGTAATTTATCTGTTTTTCTAGCCATTTAATACCCACTAAGTTCCAGATCTTAAAATTAGCTTTGAGGATCACATGGAAACAACTACCATTGTTTATATGAAACGAATAATGCTCATACAGCTAGTGTATCTTGTTGAATTTCTACAAAGCTGCTGTTGTGTGCATCAGGCCCCGGCAAATACTAGATAAAATTAATGTTAAAGTTTAGAGTAATGAGAAAAATCCTTACCAAACTAAATATAACTTTGATAAAGCTGTGAGTTTGAAAAATTTTAAAGGCTAAATTTGGAAAAAAATCAAATGAAATTAATCTTTGTTTTTTTTTCTGCAAGTCTTAATTTTCCTACTGCATTATCTAATATTTATTGAGTACTTATCATTGGCGGGCATTGTTCTAAATGCTTTACCTGCTTTAACTCATTTAGTCTTCAAAACAACCCAATGATCCTATTATTATTGTTCTTATTTTTAGATGGACATTATACAGCTAGTTATAGCAGAGATGGTATTTTGAAACACTTACCTGCTCAAACACCTAGCTGATATTCAGTTGCCTTACTTTGTTCTTTTAAGGCAGGATTCTCTCTTCCTTGATCTTCTGTTCTACAAACCTACACCCAATTACACATCGATTTCAATTTTTTGCCCAGAATTTTTTCACTTTTGCATAATTTCATGCTTAGGGTTTCCTCTATGTCTTCTCTATGCCATTTACTTTATCTGAAGTATAACCCCTTTTCTTTTTGCTTAGATCTATCCCTTAGTAACATTTTACATTAATTAGTTCTTGAAATATTGAATATATTTATACATATTCTTACTGTTATTAGAGCAGAATTGTAACAACTTCAAAGAATTTTTTAAAATGAAAATTGAATTTCCCATTATTCAGCACACACACATTTCTTTTTTGTACTTTTTTACCTACTCTTTTATATACATGTGTATTTATGGGCATGCATAGCTTTTATATTTATTCACCATGAGTAATTTGTATTTGGATTTTTTCACTGATTATTTAATTAAATTTTTTTCTTATTAGGGAAGTTTTTTGAATTATTTTTGCAATATTACATAAAATTCCATTGAGTTGAAATAACACAATCCACCTAGCCATTTTCCTATTGTTGTACAGGTTGATTTTAATTTTTTTCCTACTCATAATTTTGTAATGAATGTTTGTACATGGACAGAGCTTTTTAAAAAGTTGATTTATTTCTCTAGTATTAATTTAGTAAGTCAACAAGTCAGCTTTCTTTAGCTTTTGACACATACTGTTGTATTGCTTTTGCTTTTAACTGAAGATTTTTTTTTATTGAATTTTGACTTTTCTTAAGGACACATTCAAATTTTTACACATGTAAAACATAATCATTGACACCTAAAGTATTTCCAGTTCCCTAAAAAAATACCATGGTACTCTTACTCACACCTAGGTTAAATCTGCCTGTTAACTGTACTGCTGTATATATTAGTAGCTGATTCTTTTTCATTGTTGTGTAGTGTGCCATTGAATGAATAAACAGCAATCAATTTACTAAGCCTACTGTCACTGGATATTTGGGTTGTTTCCAGTTTGGGGCTATTACAAATAAAGCTGCCTTGAATGTATTTTATGTCATTTGTTGGACCTGAGCCCTCATTTCTGATGAGTATATTTCCAAGAACAGAATTACTGGATCATAGAGGATACATATGTTTAGATATTTTTAATTTTCTTATGATTTAAAATCAATTTAAAATACTAGTACAAATATTTCTATATTGTAAATTAGTAAGAATATTATACTCCTCATACAAAGGGGAGAGAATTAATAATTTAGGAAAGTAGTTACCAAGTTATGTTTAGAAACTCTGTGTTTTGTTCATGGCAAAACTTAACAAGCCTTAGATAATTCCCTTTCTTTCTGTACAAATTTATCATACATGGAAGTATATAAGTATTACTGCACATAAATATTCCTAAACTATTAAATTTTTTTATAATAATAAAAATAGTGATAACTTTTTAAAATTGAGATGCAATTGGCATACAACTATTATTACTGCTTTGGCTGTAGGCACCTTTTACTGCTACTTTTCGTGGAATTTGCCCATGTGTGTCTCTTCACATTTAGTAAGTACTGAATACACACTACCAGCTGACAGGTAGGTATTTGCTTATGTTAATGAACCTCATGAAACCATACCCTTGCACTGTGTTTAAGATAGAGTTCATGTAAATAGTTTAGGTAAGCACAGCACACGCAAGCACCACATACACAAATCATGAGCTTTACCATGTATTAGTGAATACAATTTTGAAAACATGCTTTTTATTTAAGTAAGGTTATGAAAACAATGGGTTTTAAAGAATTTAAGCTATTCTCATACATTATATCTTCTGCTCCTATTATGGGAAAAATTTCTCTAAATAAATTGGATGATTCTTTTATGTCCTCTCTTACACCTCTCAACCAGGAAGTGAGCACAAAAAATTCCTCTAACACCGACTTTCATGCAGTCATTAAGCAGCTTTTATATTTGTTAGGGTGTGTTGGCAATAAATATCTTCTCTCTGGGACTCCCAAATTATAGCCCGGTGTGAAGCTTAATTATATCATTGAACTCCCACCAGACAATGTTCCCTTTATTGCAATTCTTATTTATTGGAAGATAAAAGGGTATAAAGTGAAAAGAGTAGTTGGGAAGTGATAATGATTGGCTAAGTACTATGAAACTCCCTGCCACTGATCAAACTATGTTAATGTTTATTTTAGTCCTCAGGAGTAATAGTCACCTGTTAAAACTCCATCATATAAAGCCATTTCCAGGTCTCGGGGTCATGTGAGGTGGGAGACAAATAGAATGATTTATTTTAAAACCAAGATACACATCAGATTTAAACATTTTAAATTTGTGTGTTCTTTTCCATATTGTTACACAAGTGGCCTTACTTTTGGAAAAATAAAATTGGAGAGGTAATGTTTAAAGATACTACTATTACATTGGAAGTGAAGCTATAATAAGTGATTTTTTTAGGACAGTTTTAGCAATGAATGATAACATACCCCATATTGGCTCTTTGCAGGTATGTTTTCACTCATGCTCTCCCTCTCATTCTTAGTATCAGAATGAACATTACCTTCGGAAGACCAGTGAGTAGTCTGTAGTATTGAGCACCTAATAGCATCCAGATTTTAACTATTGGAATAAGTATTAAAAAATTAAGAATATTGTGGCATCTAGTATAGTACCTTATGCATGAGTGTCTCAATAAATATTTGTTGAATAAATGAATATATTAATGCAATAGGTGAGATTTTTTTGAAAATGTATCCTTCTTTGATTTAGATTAACAGCAGGTATATTGAGAAAAATGTAGAAAATGAATAAAACTTATATAATACTTCAATAAATGATAGGTATAGCAAAAAATATAACTCATGATTTGTTCATTTAAGTGATCTCTGAAAGTTTGAGTAGCACTTTAAGCCAGCAGTTCTTGTCCTGGCTGTATACACTAGCCAAGCACTGTACATGTGTATGAGGAGTTATGTATTCCAGTGTCTATCACTAGAACAACAAATAAGACATTGCTTTCCACTCATACAAAGGGTATTATATGGGAGTACGAATGAATGAACCTGAAGTAAACCATCAATGTGGTTAGACCTCAGACACTTGACATTGAGTGAAAGAAGCAAATCAGAGACGGATATATTGAGTATGATTTCTTTTATGTTTTCAAAAACAAGAAAATATAAACACCATTTTATGTAATATGTAAATATTAATGTAATTAATTATTTTCTGTGAAGGGGGAAGATTGAGAATAATGATCAAAATCTCCTGTTAATGCTTAATTACTTGAGCATGTACCTGGCAGGTGGATATATGATTGTAGAAAGGCACAAATGAGACTTCCACAGACTGTCAATGTGTTCTTTCTTTATTTGGATGATGTTATTCAGTGTTTCATTTATTATTAATATTTAACCTGTACAAATACATTATATATATGCTTCCTTTTCTGATATATTTTACAATTTAACGAAATAAACTGCTTCTTAGGGGCACTAGTATATTAGGTCATATCTTTGTATTCGTGGAACTTTCAGCTAGAGTAAAGGTACACATTAATTCAGTAATTGCAATTACTATAGGCTTATTGAATGAGAAGTACGTTGTGCCATAAGGCTGTGCAATAGGTGATATGATCTAATCAAGGAAGTGCAGAAAGACTTTCACTGAGAAAGGGGAATTGAGCTAATATCTAAATAATGAGTGGAAACTAACTTGGAAAAGAAGGAAGAAAGGTAAGAGTACTTCTTGTAGGGAAACTGATATAGGCTTTGTGGTGCAGGAAGGAGCACAGTGAATATGAAGACAAGAAAGAAGGACAATGTTTTGGTGCAAAGAGAGAAACGAGTGTTGGGAAGAATATTATTCAAGAGGTATGTGGGACCAAAACGTGGATCTTATAGTTACATGTTAAGACTTTTGTCATTTCCAGAGTGATGCGAAGCATTAGAGATGTTTTAAGTAGGGAGATCATGAGAACAGATTTACGTTTTGAATATATCATTCTGGCTGCAGCTGGGTAGGGGCAGAGGTATACATGGGTAGACCAGTGGAGAGTCTATTTTAGTAGTTCAGGTAAACACATTTTGAAGGCTTGGATGAAGGTACTATAGAGGGGGTGAGAAGATATAGATTGATTTCAGAAAAATTTTGAGGGCAAAATGTAGGGGATTTGATAATGGAGTGGATTTGGGGAGTGAGTAAGAGATACTTGGAGAATGATTTCCAAGTTTCTAGCTTGCTTAAATGAGTGACTGGTGGTACTCTTAACTGAGAGAGGGAATAGAAGAAGAAGACCACAGGTTTAGGGACTCTACATTGTCTGTTCATATTTATACATATTAAATGTGTGCATGTTAGACTTCTGAGTGCAGATACTGATCTAATTTAGACCATCTTTCAAAAGTGTGTTTCTAAACTGTTTGCATTATGTCTTAAACTGAATATTCAATACAGCATAAGACCTTTTTTTCTCCCTCTCTTTTTAGACAACAGACAGACATGTGAATATAAAGGAGGTCTTTTTTGCCTCTTTCTCTCTTGCATTTCTATTTCTAACCATCACCCCTTCCTTCTACCATAGGAATCTCTTGACTCTTGATTTAACATAGTGGAGGATTATTGGTTCTTTGCTGCTCATCATGGTTAAAATAATACCCTCCCTCAATAATGAAGCAAGTGGTGTCTGTTCTTAGGCTTGTTCCAGTATTAGTGAAGATCTTGACATAGCATAAAGGTGTAATGATTTGAAGAGTAGTTCTGTGCTGTCCCCTTTGAAGAGAGAAGGGTGATTAGGGCCTTCCTGAGTCTAAGAATCATAACATTTCATTGCTCTCTTCCAACCAGAAATCCCATGGTCATTCTTCCCTTTAATTTCTGATAATATGGTGGACTGTATATCTAGAGAAAACTTTCCATTAGTAAAAACTAAAAAATGCCAACAGAATGTATAGTTTTTGAAAAATATGTTTTTTAAAAAGACTAATTGTATAGCTGAGTTGGGGGGAGGGTAAAGGAATTTTAAAAACACATGAACACCATGAAGTCACAAATTGAGAGAAGTTAGCAAGCACTGAAACAGATGTTTTTCCTGGGATATTTGGCAATTCCTCATGGCATACAGTTTAAGATTTGAGAACATTTTTTGATAAACAAAAAACAGCTTTGGCTGGCAAAAATTGGTTGGGTTGTATTGGAAAGCACTCTGTATCAATAGGATCTCTGGGAGGCAACTTTTATTGTTAGTTCGATGAAACAAATACAGTGGTTATGGAAGAGGTGGGAGAGAGAGGAAGAGGGAGGGAGAGAGAGAGAGAGGATGAATATGTTCTTAAAGGAGAGTAGGAATAATTACTTTTCTTGGTTTTGTTTCTGAGTGCAGTGTAAGCAAAGCGAAGTTTTACCTGAAGAAAATTCCTAACTTCACCCTCATGTAATTCAAATTCACATCTAAAAATAAATTCCAGTTTTAAGGTTGATAATTTCCCCAAGTACTTTGCAGAAGCAAGCAAAAGTCTCACAAAAAGAAAAGCACTCTAAGTCAAGGCCTTAAATAATTCTTACAGATAACATTTCAAAGGGCATGAGATCATATTAAGAAATCAGCACTAAATAAGGTAGAACAAAGCATAAATTTATTCAGAAAAACAAACACCAGACACAGACCCAAAAAGACTGTAGCTACTGGAATTTTCACTTATGAAACATAAATTAATTATATTTAATATGTTAAAAATAGTATAGATTTTAGAAATATAGTAAAAGGCAAGACTATAAAAGCAAGAATATATTTGAAAAAGTACCAAATAGTAGTTTGAGAGAATTAAAAAATAAACAAATAAGGGTTGAAATTCATTTTATGGCTTATACAGCAGAGGAAACACAGCTGAAATGAGAATTTTTTTGAAATAAATATCTGAAGAAAATATAAAGAATATAGAGCAGAGAGACAGCTAGAAAATATGAAAGAGACTTTCAGAGATAAGGAGGATAAAAAGAAAAAGTGTCACGTATTCCTAATTGGACAGCCAGATAGATGAAAGAGAGAAAATCAAGGTGAGACAATATTCAAAGTGATGGGGGCTGTAATAGATTTTGAATTTATGAAAGACACCTATCTTCATATTCATAAAGCAAACAAATTTCAAGCCAGTAATACGGGAGAGTATAATCAACAGAACACTGTAATATATTACAGCAAAATCACTGAACACTGATCAAGACGAAGAAAGGCAAAAAAAAGTTAACAAAGAACAGAAAGGTAGTAGATGGTAGAAACAAATCTACACACAGCAGTAATCATTATAAATATGAATGGATTAAAATTTCCAGTTAAAAGAGATTATTGGACAGAAGACAAAACGAAACAAATCCCAGTTCTATTGTAACAATAAATAGAAAAGCTCCTGAACTGAATAATATAGAAAACAAAAATTGGGAAAGATATACCAAATAATTGGTAACCAAAAAAGGGGGAAAGATTCACTTTTTAAATAGCAGACAAAGAAAATTCTAAAAAATATTGTTCCATGTGGTAGCCAGCCTCTGACATGAACCCCAGTGATCCTTGCTTCCTGGTTGGTATTCATGGCTTTGTGTAGTCTCTTACCCAAATGAATAGGCATGACCTGTATAACCAATAAGATATTCCAGAAATGATAATGTGAGAGGGAGGGAGGGAAGGAAAGAGAATTATTAAGCTTTGAGAGAAAAGAAACAAATTTTGATTTGTTATGTAGATGACATGATTTCCCATTTAGGAAAAAAATCTACAAATTATTAGTCTTTTTTAAAGAGATTTATTTATTGATTTATCTATCTATCTCATGACCTGGGAGATAATGACCCAAGTGGAAATCAAGCACTGGATGCTTTAACTGACTGAGCCACCAAGATGCCTCAACGAATTATTAGTCATTTTTAACAATAAAATCAAGATAACAAAATTCAAGCACAATTCCATGTATTAATATTTAGTTAATATTTTAACTTGGAAAATGTTCCATTTTTTAATAGCAACAACATAAATTGTAAAGTATCTAAGAGTAATTAAAATCATGCAGATTTTTTATGGAAATTATAAAATTGCATTGAAAAACACAAAGATACATCCAAATAAATGGAGAAGCTCACTGCAGATAAAAAGACACTTTTTTAAATGACGATTTTCCTCAAATTGTTGCATGGTTTAACACAATTCCTATCAAGTGTCAACAAGACTTTTCATGAAAGCTGACTAGCTCATTTTAACATTCATACGATAGATCAAAAGGACAGGAATTGCTAATTCATTCCCGAAAAAGCAGTATGAGGAAGCACCCCTTGCCCTATCAGATATCAAGATCTATTTTAAACCTATTATAATTATTACAGTGTGCTAGTTCAGGAATACATTGCTGGAACAGACTGCTTAGCTCATAAACAACCCACACATACATGGAAACTTGTTCTTTTAGCATTGCACATCAGTAGAGGGAGCTTAGTCCTCTGGCAGAAGGTGTTAGGAAAATTAGCAATTTTTATGGAAAAGATAGAACTGGACCCCGCCTCACTCACATGTAACATAAAAATCAATTCCAAATAGATTAATAAATTAGAAGGGGGACATAACAATATGTTTCCGATCTCTTTTTATGAAAGGATTACTTTTAGAAAGAAGCGCAACTGTAGAGATAGTCTGATAAATTTCACTTTGTTCAAATTCAAGCCCCACCCCCCCCTTGAAAGGCACTGTGGGAAGAGTGAAATGACAGTTCCAAAAGCCAGACTAAAACGTTTGCATTGCCCATGACCAACAGAATTTAGAATCTAAAATATATAAAAACTTGGTAAGCTAGTGACAAAGAGACAACAAATAAAAAAAGTGAGGATAAGACAGTCATTTCGTAGAAAAGAAAGCAAAGTAGCCAAGAAAAATTTGTCAATTTGCTGACTCTAATCTGTAACACTGGAAAGGCAAATTTAGACCACAATGAGTGTTTATATCTTGCCTTATTTCCAGGAATAAATGGCAATATCAGCATTACTGAGCAACTAGAACTGGCATATGCTGTAGGTGTACAATGCTTTAGAAAACTACTTGGAATGAATGGCAAAATTCAGCAATAACTGTGAGCTAGCAGTTCCACTGCTAAATGGACCTCAGAGCAGGGCTTCTGGAACTATTCAGGACAAAGGAATCCTAGTTTTGAAATTTCCCTCCTTCCTTCCTTCTCTGTTTCCCTTCTCTTTTTCCTCCCTTCTTTCTCCTCCAGCATGGTAATGATGTTTATTTGTAATACAATTTAACTATATTTATTTCACCTTGCTTTCAGGGTTGTTTTTTGTTTTGTGGGGATTTTGTTGTTTGTTTTTCTGATTCTTGTTCTTGATTATTTAATTTTTTTTTCCAACATGGTATGTTATGCTTTCAAAAGTAAAAACTATGTATAAAAAGCGATCCCTTACAGAAACCACATTCCCTCCTGTATCCCTTCCACTCAATACCCCTCTCATGTAACTAATTTCATTGGGATTTTTTTGGCATGATTAGAAGATATATGCATGTTAATTTATTTTTTCTCTTTCACAAATAGCTCTATTTGTGATTATACATGCTTTCTGCCTTTTCTTCCCCCTGCCCCCCACCCTCATGATATCTCTTGAGATTTTCTGACATTTCTTGAAGACCTTTTTCATTCTTTTTTTTTTTTTTTTTTAGATAGTTCTCTATTGTGTGACTGCATCACAGTATAGTCAACCAACATCTTAGGTTGAATACGTTGATAGTTTCAATATTTTAGTTTTCATTTCTTTAAAATCACTTCTTTTGTCTTTATTTTGTTTATTGCTACTACTACATTCTTGAAAGATATATTTTGTCTTAATAATAACAAAAAAATCAATTGAAGCTTACATTCCTGTCAATGAATTAGGCATTAAAAATAAATTATATGGGGGATCCCTGGGTGTCTCAGCGGTTTAATGCCTGCCGTTGGCCCAGGGTGTGATCCTGGAGACCCCAGATCCAGTCCCATGTTGGGCTCCCGCAGGAGCCTGCTTCTCCCTCTGCCTGTGTCTCTGCCTCTCTCTCTGCGTCTTTCCTGAATAGATAAATAAAATCTTTCATAAAATAAAATAAATTATAGAAATTTATTTCTCTAATTTAGCAATAATGTTAAGTGATAAAATTTTAAAACAGACTTATTTACCAATTGAAAAGAATGTATAAATACTTATAAAGTTATGTATGTGTTTATATTTTATCCAACTTTTACACATTTTTGGGTTATAGTTGCTAACGTAATCTTAAAAGTATTACGATTGTTAAGTGCACATGACTCATATGCCACAGTGTGACTTACCACAGGAGTTCAACACCATCATACTGGTGAAGCCCTGCTAAATAGACTGATTCTGAGCTCGGATATTACAGCAAAATCCAATTATTATTAAAGCTTCTAACTGCTTACCCTCTATTTCTGTACTTATCCCGTCATGGACTTATAACAAACAATCCTTGAACTGGCGTAGGTCCACAAACCACGTGTTGATATGTGCACCTGGAAACATACACCAGAATATTTATAGCAGCACTGTTTGTAAAAGCAAATATTGGAAATACCCCAAATGTCTATCAATAATGGAATGGATAAATGCACTGTGGTATATTCACGTGGTGATTTATTATAAAAGAGAAAATAAATCACTCTTCTATCCATCAACATAAATAAATCTCATATAAACAGAAAATTCAGTTTAAAAAATCAAATCAAAGAAAAATACATTATAGTAGCATTTTCATTTATATAAAGACCCAAACAGAAACAACTAAATAATACACTGTTATTAGTTTATGGGTATGTTGTAAAACTCAAAGTAATGTAAGGAGTTATTAGCATAGGATAGTAATTAACTCTAGGAGTGGGATTCAATCAAGGAATGGTATCCAGAGTCCTTCAAAGTCACGGTTCATGTTCTACTTCATAAACTAAGCACTAGGCATATGGATATTTATTTCATTACTATTAAACTGAAGAGATACTAGATGTTATTTTGTATATATCAGAGGTTTCATAATAAATTATTAAAATTATAAATATGCAAGACTAAAAATAAGACTCTTTGAAAGACTTGTAAAGAGATGTGAATAAATACGTAGAGATTCTTGCATGGAAAGACTCAGAAATATAAAGCTTCTAGTTCACGTGAATGCCATAGATTTGTTTCAATTCCAATCAGAATAATTAAATTAAAAAAATAATATCCATATCTTAAGGTCTGTAAAGGATAGAAGGTCATTATTGCATAAGGAGTTTCAAGATAAGGATTTTCATGACAACATACAAATTTGGTTTTTAAGGTTTTCTGGGATAAAATATATAATAAAATGCCTGCATTCAATGATTTGGCCAGACCCACTGTAGATTTAATACTCAGATTACTGAAACTGGAAATTATGACAGAGAGCAGGGGCACTGAATCTCAGGCTCTCCTTCTAACTGATCTCATGATTTTAACTGCATTATCCAATTTTCTGGTAACTAAAATGAAAACACCAATAGTATTAATAACTAAGATAAAAATTATTTGTCTTAGCCGTACTCTAATGAAGAACTCTATGACATTAGATTATTTTCAGACTTACTTTTGAGAATAAAAACATATGGTATATGTAATGTTGTAGTGTGATTTTTTTTTCCACCGTATTGTGAAAATCCATTGATGTCAATCTTAGTTCATCATCGTGATAAATAAATTAAATAAATTATAATTTATTTTATATTTCTCACATGACAAAATAGAATTTTTAAAAAATACCCCTATTCCCTCAAAAGTTAGAGATTAAATGTGAATAAGAACAACTTGATATATATACTGGATATTAATTGAATTCTAAAAGTATAATATTTTTTAAAAGATTTTATTTATTTATTCATTCATGATAGACACAGAGAGAGAGAGAAAGAGAGAGGCAGAGACACAGGCAGAGGGAGAAGCAGGCTCCATGGGTCCCAACATGGGACTCAATCTCGGGTCTCCAGGATCACGCCCTGGGCCAAAGGCAGGAGCTAAACCGATGAGCCACCCAGGGATCCCCCTAAAAGTATAATAATTAAAGTTCTATGATACTGCTTTGAGAAAAGAATAGAACAATGGAATAATATAAAAGCTCTGAAATCATGTTTATAAATGTATAATATATGATTATATAATTCTGAATATGTTATAATATGTAAGTAATTGTAACATATCTATGAGTTAACTATTCAGTAAGTACTGCTAGATGCCATTTGGAATGAAAAAGATGAGTGAAATATTAAGATAAAAAAACACACAAAAAAAGACATATCTACCTGGTTTTGGAAAAAGGAAAACTAACTGTAAAACAATATAAGAAACCATAAGTATGGATAGATTTGTTAGAAGAGAAATATCTTTAGAATTATATAGAAATACCATTAACCTAAAAATCAAATAATCTATGAACATTATTTTCCATAATTATTACAGACAGGTTTAAATCTAACATATTAAAACTTCATAAATGAACAAGAAAAATTCTCAAAGTTTAATAAAAATGACATATTTAAATGGCATAACTGCATAAAAACCAGCTTTCCTTGAATATTAGCCAGGATGCAAATTATACTGCTAGAACTAAATGGCCCAAAAGGGTTGCTGTGATAAAGTAGAAGTTTATTTCCTTCCCACTTAGCAACCCCTAAGCCCCTGGTCTAGGCTGAATGATTATTTGTGTTTCACATGGTCCCCTGGGGACTGAGATTGTTTCTCTTGAATTGGTTTGCTATCTCCTGGAGCCCAGGTTGGCAGTTTTTTGTGTAAAGGACCAGGTAGCAAATATTGTAGGACTTGGGGGCCATATGATGTCTCTTACAATTAATTCTGCAGTTGTAGGGTGAAAGTGGCCACAGACTATACACAAATGGATATGGCTGTGTTCCAAAAAACTTTATTTACAAAACAGTCGTCTCTGTCATTTTTATGACTCTTGCTGCAGGGCATTGTCTTTACTTGGCCTGGATGAGGCTAAATCACAGGCACATCTGTATTTCAGCTTGCAGAAAGGAGGGAGCATGGAGGATTTCATGCACAATATCTTCAAGCTTAGGCCCATAAGTAGCAAGCTTCACTTATGATCATATTCCATTGGTGAAAACTATAGCTACAGCCAGCTGCTGAGAAATGTGACCTCCAATTCCAAAGTGCCCAATTACTTATCTCTTGCCATCGAGGGAGGATCATATCTAAGGGAATTGCTAGTTGTCACTGCCAAACTGTAGTCATGTAAGTTCAAAATTACTTTAAATTTTATAATAAATGATATAAATAATGATTTTCAAAGAGCAAAAGTGTTTTATTCAGTGTTGACATTATACCATTACTAGTGGGTACAATAATAATTGTTGCAGTTTTAGTAGGTCTCCAACATTCTTTGGTTCTAATACAACCTCAAAGCATTTATTGTCATTACTTTTCAAATGAGTATCTGATTTTTAAAGAGTTTAAAGACTAAAGTATGCAATTAGTGAGTGAGCCATGATTCCATCATAGGCACTCCCATTGCAAAGCCTAAGCTCTGCACTAGTGGATAATGAAAATTAAGACCACTTTTGTGGTGAATACAATGACACTGTGGGTCAAAATTTATGAAGAAATTCATATCATCCGACTTAATTATCCCACTTCTAGAATATTTTTCTGTTTTGAAATAATTAGTGATATTGTCAAAGTAAATACAGTTAATGTACTATCCTATCTTCAAATAATGTTTTCACATAATAATGATATAGGACAATGCTCACAATGTAATACTGTATAAAAATAAAAGATTGAAAATAAATTTTATTTAATTTATCACGATGATAAACTAAGATTGACATCAATGGATTTTCACAATACGGTGGAAAAAAAAATCACACTACAACATTACATATACCATATGTTTTTATTCTCAAAAGTAAGTCTCCAAATAGAGAATAATCTATATAATATACATATATTAAACATGTACACATGCGTATATATGTAAGTGTTTAATATATGTATATGCATAGCATGTATACATATTAATGTATATGCACATACATACATCTATAACTATCTAATGACATACATCTATCTATAACTATCTAATGTAAGAATATATTAAAAATGGTACTTTGGATGATAAAATTATAGGGCTTTTTTAGTTTTCTGTATTTTACAAAATTTTCAATAATAGGCATATATTTTGTTTGGGCATATTTTATTTAAATATCAAGTTCAAGTTAATTAAAATATCAAATATCAAGTTAATTAAAAACTATACTTTCTGACTATTAAGCCTTTGATTTTCTAGTGTTAATAATAATATCTAACATGTTAAACAACTAACCTCTTAAGAAAAACTGATTAAATCAAGTTAATTAAATTTATATAGAATTTATTCTATATATAGACATGTTATTTAAATAATGAGTGCATTGGGCAGCCCAGGTAGCTCAGCGGTTTAGTGTTGCCTTTGGCCAACGGCATGATCCTGGAGACCTGGGATCAAGTCCCACGTTAGGCTCCCTGCATGGAGCCTGCTTCTTCCTCTGCCTGTGTCTCTGCCTCTCTCTCTCTCTCTCCATGTCTCTCGTGGATAAATAAATAAAATCTTAAAAAAAAAAAGTGAGTGTATTGTCCTAGCATATGCATGTCTTTTCATGTGGCTGATTTTATATTTCTATTTTGTTAGCTTTTAGTTGTATATGCCCATTGATGGGCCATTTTATTTTCTTTTTTGGGTTTAATTTCTGCCAGGAAGGGCATATTTATGAATTCCTTTTTATAATTTAATTTAATATTTTAAAATATTTTATTTATTTATTTATTCATGAGACACACAGATAGAGAGAGAGAAGCAGAGACACAGGCAGAGGGAGAAGCAGGCTCCATGCAGGAAGCCAGATGTGGGACTCGATTCCGGGACTCCAGGATCATGCTCTGGGCTGAAGGCAAATGCTAAACCGCTGGCCATCCAGGGATCCCTTTTTTTAATTTTAGTATGTAGCACAGTACCAATAAGATTTCAGCTTAATTAACTGGGCGTTCAGTTTTAGTTGACGGTCGAGTGAATCAGTGGCAAAAATCATTTGAAATGTTTCATCAAATGTTATTTCAAAATAAGTAATATCTTTTAATGAAAGCTCTTTGCCAGACATGGGGCTTGAACTCACAACCTCAAGAGTCATGTGCTCTACCGACTGAGCCAGCCAGACACCCCATCATACTATTTTAAATCTTGAGGAAGGTGACATAACTTATTTTCTAAATCAGGATACTCTTGAGAGTAGCAAGGGAAGCTATTATTAATTATGCTTGGCCAACAGACTGTCACCTGTTCAAGTTTGGGCTACTGGTCATTGTAACAAGGGTTAACTATAACCAATCAAATTGAATTTTAATGTTCAAATGGAAGATTTGCTATTCGGTAATTACAAAGTAATCATAAACCCCTTTCAACATTGCATTTGTGTTAAAACATATTTGATTTTACTGATTCCTTCTATTAGTAATGACATTGCTACCATCTTTATGATCTATTATCTCAAGTCAAAGAGGATGGAGACTATAGGAACTGACTTTTCTTGTTTCCATTTGGGAACATTGATAAGTTTGTTTATAACATAGATGCAACCTAAAATTCAACACTTTACTTTTGTTTTGTTTTTTTTTTTGTTTTTTGTTTTTTTTTAATTTTTTTATTTATTTATGATAGTCACATCAGAGAGAGAGAGAGAGAGGCAGAGACACAGGCAGAGGGAGAAGCAGGCTCCATGCACCGGGAGCCCGATGTGGGATTCGATCCCGGGTCTCCAGGATCACGCCCTGGGCCAAAGGCAGGCGCCAAACCGCTGCGCCACCCAGGGATCCCCAACACTTTACTTTTGAACTCATCAAAAATTTTAATTTTCTGACTCAAAATTATCCATTTCTTAGAATTCTGTATGTTTTCTTTGTTTCACCAGCACTGTATTAGAGAAATAGGATTTTAATTCCTCACGGGGATGGCATATGCTTTATAGAGAATGACAAAGCTGCTTCAAGGTGGAGTTAATTCGCCTTGGAGTTCAATGACCTGCTCCTACAATTAGTCTCTTATCTAGAGTTTCATTATGTGAGCCTCAGCACATAGCTTATCACTGGTCAGACTCCTTTCTTATTCTTGGGGTAATTCAAACCTTCAAAAGCTAAATTTCCAGCTGTAAAACATCCAGAGTGGTTGTTAATGAAGACACATGTCACCCTTTGTATAAGTTCGGGCTTTTCAAGTATCTTTCCTTTAAAATTATACCGTAAAAACCTTGACTTTATTTTTTAAGTGTTAAAAGAAAGAAGTATATGCATAGTTTCCCTATGCACGTGTTTCATTTTTTGAGTAATAGGCCATGATTTTATACCTAGGTTAAATTATTTCCATCCATTATTATTGTTATCAATGAAGAAATTCATGATCTGTGAAGATTTCTGAGCATATGACTTATTATTAGAAAAATAACTTAGAATTACAGGGATTGTTATAGGAAAGAGAGAAAAAACTTAGTATAGCCTTATGTTTGCCAAAAAGTTTTTAGACTTTAAGAGGGAATTTATGCAATATTGTTTCCTCATAGGATGCATAGAATGTTATGCAGTGACTGACGGAATAAAATATTAGAGGCCCAGTGTGATCATGCAGCTTCATTCCCAAATTTTCCTGGCTTTATATTTTCATAGCACTTTTTCTGCTCATTTATTGAATCTATATTATCTTGAATGATATGTCTATACATTTGCCTTCCACTTGAATGAGGGATCTATGAAGGCACCTTCAATTATTATTCATTATAATTCTTAATCACATTGCCTACTCTGTATTAGGCCTTTAATAGACATGTTTAAGATAATTAATAAAGAAATGAATGATTATATAGGGGTTTTAATGTTCAAATGGACCATTTCGGGTTGAAATTGTAGCTCACAACCATCCACCAGGGTAGCGGTATGTCAGGCCTCTTGAATTTAAGTTTTCTATACCCTATACCACCAGCCCGTCCTGATATCTGCAGCCTCATTCCTACTCCAGGACTATAGGTTATGTCTTGTTTTGTTCCTTGCTGGAAGCAAAATAGCACAGGAACTAATAATACTGATTTGGGCCTTCTGGAATTAAGTGATTGATCTGCCTCAATCACAGGCAAGTTATTTCATATTTCTGATCTTAATGTTTTATGGTTTTTTTTAATGAAGAAAGTAATGTATATCACATGTGATAATACTGAGCATTAAGTAAAATGTGTATTAAGTCATTAGTACATTTACTAGTACATCCTCACTTATCCTCTTGTTCTCCAGCCACATTGGTCTACCTGAAGCTTCCAGAATACACAGATTGTTGGTGCTTTGGTGTTTTTCTGTGCTCTACACAGAAGCCCTTTTCTCCCCAGTTATTTTTGCTAGGTCTTTTCCTAAATGTCAAATTCTGAGAGAGCTCTTATCTAATCAGCCTATCAAAAATAGCCCTAATCATGCTGTCATCTCATCTTGTTTTATCTCTCTTAATTGTACTTAGCAGTCACTGACATTTTAATATGTATATTTTGTATGCCTCTCTTGCTTACAAGAATAAGGTGCATGAAGGCAGAGACTTTGCCCTCTTTATTCACTGCTCTAGCTCCAGTACTAAGGAGAAAACTTAGTCTATTACATCATGAAACACCTATTTTTTGACTGAATGGAAGGAATTGTATAAGAAAATGCTGCTATTAAGAATCAAACTATTAAGGAGGGCACGTTTTGTGATGAGCACAGGGTGTTGTTTGTAAGTAATGAATCACTGAATTGTACTCCAGAAACCAATATTGCACTGTAGGTTAACTAAGTAAAATTAAAAAAAAAAAATCAAACTACTTGGAAACACTTGTGTATATGCATATTACTATAAGTGTTAACATTTTGTAGGGAATAAGATTGTCAATTATATATAAAAAATGAGATATAGGTCTTGAGTTCTTCCCTATTTCAGCCACACCCATGCTTTTTGTGCAATAAGTCCTTAAATGCATTTTTCTATCTCATCAAAACCCAAACAAATAACTCATCTTCCAAATTAAGTATATCAACCCTCAAAACAGTAAAACACTAAGTTTTTAGGAACTTGACTTCCTAAAAAAAAATGGACACTGGACTACACAGTCTATTTGAGAACACAAAATGTGATTTTTGAGAACATAAAATTTATTAACTTTTTTAAACCTAAGTGATATATTTCATGTAGTTCTTCCATCTGTCTCTATTAAGAGTTGTATTTGGTAATAACATTGCTTCTAGATGGATAGGAGGGGATTAATAATTAAAAATTAAGTTTCATAAAATGTTGGTATCTTTAGTTACACACATATCCAATTGCTACAGTCAATGTGGTGAGTAATGTTCAAGTATTTATGCTCTAGAGAACAATTAAATGATTTGCTACAACCTGGTGTTATGAATGAACATAGAGAACTATAATTTTTCCGGGTAGTTGATCTTAAAGTATAGCAAAATGAAATATGCAAGTAATTAAAGAAAATGTTTTACTAACATTTATCTTGATAAATTATTTCAGTTCTACGTTTCATTTTGCAGACACATCTGCAATGCCATTGAATTAGTGAAATAACTGAAAAGCTCATAAAAGTGATAATTGCTTTTATATTTTTGAGCAAGATGTTAAAAAGATTTTTAAAACTAACCATAATGCTCTATTAACAAAAATTCTTCAATAAGTTACTTTTGTTGTAGGGGCACCTGGGTGGCTCAGTCTGTTAAGCGTCCAACTCTTGGTTTTGGCTCAAGTCATGATCCCATGCATCGTGGGATGGAGCCCCATGTCGGGCTCCGCAGGGAATCTGCTTGAGGTCTCCTTCTGTCCTTCCCCCCACTCTCCATCTCTCTCTCTCAAATGAATAAATAAAGCTTAAAAATATTAGTAGTTGCAATGTTTGCATATTTTCCGTATGCAAACTTATTTAATCTTATCTTCAAAAAACTAAACCGAAACCAAAGCAAAAAAAAGATCCTAATTGAATATGGTTATAGCTCTATGGGATTAGGTATTCTAAGTCAGAACTGGTTACAGTGAGTTGTGTGGACTTTTCCACCTAGTGAGCATCATTGTCTGAGTGCTTATGGGAACCGTAGAGTGCCTCTTATCCAGGACTTCTTTGTCTAGAAATACTCAAAATTTTACAAACTTGTCCAGAGCCTCATGTATCTAAAAAACTCATTTTCTACACTTTGAGGATCTTATTTTCTGTGTAAGATCGTAGTTGAATTATTCAAAATTCAACATAAATATTATTAGGAAAAAAGGAATGTATAGAGTTAATATTGAATACATTGCGCCACCTACTAAGAATGAGGTTACAAATGTTTGAGGGTGGTATGATATATAATACAACTCAAGAAGGGACTTATGGGGTTACTCTAAGAATTTGCTGATCTGTCATATTTGAGATTTTTTTTTTAGAGGGGGGCAGAAGGAGAGGGAGAGAGAAGAAATCTTAAGCAGGCTCCATGCCCAGCATGGACTTGGGGCTTGATCCCACAAAGCTGAGATCATGACTTGAACTGAGATTGAGAGTTGGATCTTTAACTGACTGAGCCATGCAGGCATCTCAAGATTTTTTAAAAATCTTTTTTCTATTTCCTTGAGAGCATACTCCTGTGAAAAATATAACTGTGTTTTATTGGATTACTTAGTTTTCATTTTAAGTTTATGTTTGCTATTCTACTTTATCTGGGCCATTTTTATGTCTAATTCCTTTTTTAAAAAATGGAGCATATCCCAGTGGGCATGGGCATGGAGCCTTCCTAAGATTCTCTCTCTGTCTCTCTTTCTGTCTCCCCCCCCCCCCCCCATCACTTGCTACTCACATGTGCTCTCTCTCTCTCCAAAAAAAAAAAAAAAAAAAAAGGAGTATAAGGAATTGACAATTGACTTCAGTATTTACTTAGAAAGTATAAGAAATGCAGTTCTTACCATTCTTACCAGGTTGGTAATCAAAATCTCTTCCTTGTATTGTGAAGGTAAAATAAACACTCTATATGCAAGCCACATGGAATAAAGAATCTATTTTTAACCAGTTGATGTTTTTAGTATTTATCAAGTCTAATATATCCAGAAGATCCATTGACTAATTAATTTAGTCATTTACCAAGTATGTTGTATTCAGAGCAGATTCCAAAGCTCCATATTAGTAACAATGGACTATTCTGCATTGTAAAGAGAATACATGTGCATCAGTTTTCATGAGGAAGGACCATGTATCTCTCACATGTCTATTCATCTAAGAGGAAGTGAGAAGATGAGGATGTGTATTAATTCTTGCCACCCTTCCCCTTTTTTATTTTTTTTTAAAGATTTTATTTATTTATTCATGAGAGACACAGAGAGAGAGGCAGAGACACAGGCAGAGGGAGAAGCAGGCTCCATGCAGGGAGCCCAACGTGGGACTCGATCCTGTGTATCCAGGATCAGGCCCTGGGCTGAAGGCGGCGCTAAACCACTGAACCACCTGGGCTGCCCACCCTTCCCCTTTTTTAGTGTAATAAGGTAGCCTTGATTTATCAGGTAGTTTTATGTGATCTCCTTTCTTGGCCTTAAGATAGAAGGGAAGTTGGTGCCCACCATGGGCTGTATATTTTATGCCTATCCCCCACTATACCCCTGCGGTAAATCTTTCTTTAAGTGAAAAAACTGAAGTTGTCCAGAATCAGACAAGTAGCAGAGCCAGAATTAAAACCTGGGTTTATGTGACTCTAAAGTCATTCCCTTAGATTTTACCATGAGTTATTTGAGGAAAGAGGAAAGAGGCAATATCTTAGGTTGAAACTTTCATGGAGCATCACAAATAACATTAAATCTAATAGGTCGATCTTCTGTGTGCGTTAGAGAATACCTCTGAGAAGGTATGTGGAGCATTTGGGGTGAAGGAGTGGTGGCAGCTGGGTTGGTGGCTACTCAGGTCTTGCTCAGCAAAGGGGTATTTATTCTTGGGAGCATTACCATAGGGTAGAGTAGGCTCCTTTCTGGAGATGAGGGAAAGCAGCATCTAAGATCTGATGGAGTAAAGGCTTGATTTGCTGGAGGGAGTGGTTAGAAAGAGCATCTGTATGTGAAATTAGATTCGTGGTCAAAGTGAATGGAGATGTGAACTCAAGAGATGACTGTGAGCTCATGGGCCCTAAGCAGTTCCAGGGGGAGCCTGGCATCAACACTGGACTGGGTTCAAAATAGGATGATTAATTAATTGAGAATAGTGACCATAGCAAAGAAACATTCATCATGAGAGAGTTGAAATTTTTAAGAAAATTAAAATTTGTCATTAATAAGCTGCAGAAACTAGGTTTTCCTTCCTAAGGAATTATCAAAATGAGTTTGTGACAGATGTAGTATACAGAATGAAAGACCTGCTATATTTTTAAAAAATACAAATCTATATACACTTTGTAAGTATATATACATACTTACAAATGCATGTGTGTTTATGTGCATACATATATGTGTATATATTGTATGAGGTGATGGCCATTTTCAGTAGAGAACAAATTAGAGAATGATAGTAATTTTAAGGAAAATATAATGAGCTGTTAATTATGTTTTAAGACTAGCCTGGGCACTGGTAGGTGGTTAGGATTAGAAATATAAATTTGGGAGGTAATAATAATAGTAGCAGCTCCTACTGTTCATAAGGTTCCTGAATTAATGTGTATATAGGTAAACATGATAAAATTAAAGACCAGGTCTTGCATTAAGGGTGGGAGAAAAATGTATAATCTAACTAAAAGAGATGAGGAAGGAAGAAATAAGCAAGAGAAAGAAGACCAATGTATGTTTGTGTTTAAAGAGCTAGACTTTATCTACTTCTAACAGAAAATAGTTGTCAAAATGAGAGAAATCTTGAGAACAAAGAGACACTCCAACTCATTTTTAAAGCTTATTTTTCCTAAGGGAACAGGAATCAAATTTTAATGATTTCCACTGGAGACAAAACAAAAACAACAAACAACAAAACAAAAGCAAATAAACAAAAATCGTGTTCCGATTTTGACATATATATATATATATATGTATATATATATATATACATATATATATATATATATTTCTACACTATCCTGTTCTTTGGAGGTTGAGGAATTGTGTCTTCTTTCTTCATTTCCTAAATGCCATATGTGTAGTATATTTATTTAATCGAATTTACACCTTCATTGGAAGCAGCAATAACTTCCACTTACAGGTTGGCATTTAAGGGGCAGAGTTCGTGTTGCTTCAGCGTTGTAACTGGGTCAAAGTTAAGAACAGTTTTAATCTCACGTATGCTTTTTAAATCAAAAGTGAAAGCTAAAGAGAATAATGAATTTCATTCTTACACTCATTTTCCTAATGACTTTCTGAGTTTTTTCACTACTCCTTAACAGATATGATACTAATGAAAAAAGTTGTTTATCTTAAAATATGTATTTTTAAGAAACAATAATGGTTTCTATCTTAGGTAAACATACCATTTTAACTATATTCAAAATACAACAATACAAAATATTGGGCATTTTTAAATTTTTCTCATTTCATTTTTATTCACTTATAATGACTACATCTGTTTGACAGTCACTCAACAAATATCTATCTATCTACCCATCTATCTACCTATCTGTCATCTCTCTGTCATCTTCCTCATTCTTCTAGGCTAAGTGGGATTATATAAGGAAACATAATTCCTACCTCCTGATAGGAAGGAGCTTCATAGTAGCTGGGCAAATAACATATAAAATTGAATAGAATTTAGGATAAATAATAATACCAAGTATGTCTTGTAACAATATACGGCCATATCCCTAGTCAGCAGGATATTCGTAAAGTATCATGAGTTCTTAGGAAGGAAAGATCACTGTGGACTGTCAAGAATATGAAACCTAATATATGTGCAGAATTTTAAACTTGTGCCTGAATTGTTCTCATTATGTAGAAAAAAATTCTGATTTCTCTGTGCTATATGAATAAACAATATAAAATATGATCAGGAAACTAGTAGGAACATGAAAAAAATATAGTTGTTTTGTTGGGTGATAGGATTCTGGGTAATAAAATATTTATTCTAGTTGTCACTTCAAAATCTTGCTTGTGTAGTGGTGTTTATAAATGAACTGTGTACTTTGGCTTCGCGTAAGCAAAAAGAGGTAAACTCTGCTATGTCCTTGTGTAAAATCAAGGAGCTAATTCATACATATGTTCATTCAGGAAATGTTTGTTCATTTATGCATTTAATCATATACATGTTTATTCATACCTCCTGTCTTAGTTCAAGCTGCTCTAACAAATTACCAAAGACTGGGTGCCTTAAACAACAAACAGTTGTTTCTTATAGTTCTAGAGGCTGGAAGTCCAGGACCATGGTGCCAGCATGGTTGGGTTCTGGTTGAAAACCCTCTTCTGGGTTGCAGACAGATGATTTCTTGCTGTATCCTCACATGGCAGAAAAAGAACTATTGAGTTCTCTGCCCTCTTCTCCTAAGGACATTAATCCCATTCATAAAAACCCCACCTTCATGACCTAGTTACCTCCCAAAGGTCTCACCACTAAATACCATCAAGTTGGGATTAAGGTTTCAACACACACATTTTGGGGAAGCATATTCCATCCATTTGGGGAGTCCTCTCCTATCCATTGGAGTGATTCAGACACTAATGACGTGATGTCAGCATGGACAGGCATTTATCTTCAGAATGCTGAAGCAGTCTGGAAAAGCTCCCCATTTCTGGAATGTTACTCATACACGTGTGTGTGTGTGTGTGTGTGTGTGTGTGTGTGTGTGTGAGTGTGCTGTCATATATGTATATGAAACTCTATAAGCATTTGACGAACACCTACTAGTCTCATACAGGATATGGGGACTTTGTTTGGTGATGTCTGATACTCATTCTCACATTCCAGAAAGGAAATACCCAAAGCAAAAGTTTACTTAGTCCAAAGCTAAATAAGTGCAAGATTTGCAAGATCTTTTGGTTGATATCAGTAATGGTTCCCTGGGGTGCCTGGGTGGTTCAGTCCGTTAAGCGTCCCAACTCTTGATCTCAGCTCAGGTCTTGATCTCAGGGTCCTGAGCTCAAGCCCTCATTGGGCTCCATGCTGGGAGTAGAGACATTATTATTATTATTAGTTATAATAATATTTATGTTGATGATGATAATGATGATGGTTCCCTAAAGAAAGGTTTTTCAGATAATGTAAGACATGTTTTAAAGGGTGCACATTGGGATGCCTGGGTGGCTCAGTGGTTGAGTGTCTGCCTTTGGCTCAGGGCGTGGTCCTGGAGTTCTGGGATCCAGTCTTACATCGGGCTCCCTGTGGGGAGCCTGCTTCTCCCTCTGCCTATATTTCGCTGCCTCTCTCTGTGTGTCTCTCATGAATAAATAAATAAAACCTTTAAAAATAATTATTTTTTTAAATTTTTATTTTTAAATAATAAAAATAAAAAAATAAAAAAAAAAACAAAAAAAAAGAAAAATAAATAAATAATAAAAATAAATAAATAAAGGGCTGCACATACCAGTGAAAAACTATACACTATGGAATAGGGGGAATCATGTAGTAAATCATTTTTCCTTAGTCACATTTTAAACTTTTTAGAATGATTTTGCTTTTTAGTAAGAATTCGCCTATTTGTGACACCCCTTGGATAGAAATTAACTAGCTCAATGTTATGATACAGTACACAGAAAGTTTAATATGTGGCATCTGAGCAAAAACCTCTTTAAATACACTGTGAGCACAAAGAATTCCTGAAAAACGACTGGTATCTAAATGGTTTGAAAAAGTTACTATAATTCCCTACAGGCGCAGTTAATGAAGGCAGTACCTATCCCTATATTGAAAAGATGGACATGGTTTTCAAATATAGTCAATTTATGTGGAGAGACAGAAGATACTTATTTCCTTTAATCCAGTTTACCATTTAATCTATAAATGCAAACCATGTTAAAGGATGCTTGAAAAAAATAAACTTGAAAGTCAACATTAACCTCCCAAGGACCAGCTGAAGGTGCTCCAAAGACAATAAAAGCAAAATTTCATTATACAGACTTCAAGTGGGTTTTTTAAAAAATACCAAGCCTTTCCAACTAAAATGATGAATGCTGTTCTGATTCTAATTGACAAGTATTATATAAAAAAGAGTTCTTGCCTTCGTTCTTATCAAAACTGTGGGGATTTCCAATGATAGGACAATATTATGTGGGTGGAAACTTCTCAGAAGAATAGAGAACTTATCAGTATTTACTTAAGTTCTATTACATTCAGAGCCATAAAAGCAACTACGCTCATAAATTTATAGCCAGTCAAGGATATTGCCTCTTCCCCCAAAGAGGCTAGATATTAAAGGAGTACAGTGAATGAGCTCAAATCATGAAGTGGTTTCAATATTGGAACAGTTTTCCTCCTTCATATTTCAACTTGTAGCCAATATGCTATGAAAAATCACTGGCTAGCTAACTTTGGGGCTTTGGAAGCAAAAAAACAATCTTAACCCTTTTTTTCTTACAGATTTTATTTTTCTTCCATAATTGGTACGTAATAATAGTGTTTGCCCATGAATGAGCTCTAACCGTAGGTGCGTGATCACCCTACTTGCTTTTTATAATTTCAAATTTGTAGATAAAGATGTTCATAGAGGTTAAGAAGCTTGCCCCAAATCATAGCAGAAACAAGACATAAGCCCAGATCTTTCTGATTTTGAAGCTAGTCTAGGATTAGCTTCCTATTTCTGCTGTAACAAATTACCACAAACTGAGTGGCTTGAAATAGCATATATTATTTTATATGTTTTTGTTTTTTTGTTTTTGTTTTTTTTATAACACAAGAAGTCCCAAAGAAGTCTCCTTGGACTGAATTTAAGATTCAAGAGGGCTGCATTGCTCTGGAGACTGATGGAGAATCTATTTCCTTACCTTTTCCAGCTTCTAGAGTTTTTCTCTACTCCTTGGGGCTCGTGGCCCCTTCTTCCATCTTCCATCTTCCAAGCTAACAATCCGATCATTCTAATCTCTATTTCTGTCACCACATCCCCTTTTCTAACTCCTCTGACTCCCTGTTCCATATTTTAAGGACCCTTCTGATTGCATTAGGCCCAGCTGGCTTTTTCAGGATATCAGGATATTCACCCTCTTTTTTTTTTTTTAAGATTTTATTTATTTATTCATGAGAGACACAGAGAGAGACAGAGACAGAGACAGAGACAGAGACAGAGACAGAGATACAGCCAGAGGGAGAAACAGGCTCCAGGCAGGGAGCCCGACGTGGGACTGGATCCCGTGTCCCCAGGATCATGCCCTGGGCTGAAGGCTGCGCTAAACCTCTGAGCCACCCGGGCTGCCCTATTCACCTTCTTTTAAGATCCTCAACTTAATCACATCTTCCTAGTCACTTTTGCCATGTAAAATAACATATTTGGAGCTTCCAAGGATTAGGACATTTTTGGAGGCCATTATTTTGCTTATTGCAGAAGCTAAGGAAGATATAGATAAACATAGTACAGTTGTGTGCAGATTAATATTAATAAAATTAATGTTAATATATTGATATTATAATTTAGTAGACCATATATAATCAGTAAGATTAATAATCACTAAAATGACTATGCTAGTATAATATAATAGAAGTAGTTTGGGACAGATAAATCCTTGCTCCATCATTTACTAACCTCAGATAAATCTCTTAGTGCTATTTCTTTAGAGTCAATACGCTGGTAAAATTATACCAAATTTTATTCTGTAGAACAAATAAAAACATATTTAAACACTTACCTGGTAGGTGTTTAACAAATGCTTGTTTCTTCTCCCTTATTTTTAGAAAATAACAAAGAGAAAATGGTTAAAATAGTACATGCTGCATGCAAATATCACAAGTACTGAGTAATAACAATTAAACCTGCAAAATCTGTTTATTTTCTAAATATGTTTAACATTCTGTGTCAGCCTTATTTTTATTTAAGAAATAATATTGTGCTACCCCTCCCTTTTTTTCCTCTCATATTCAATGCCTGCATTTTTTTTCCTTATAATGTTAAATTTGGGCATTCGAATTAATTCATTAGCCTGATGATGGCTTCTTCTCATACCATTTTAGGTACTTATTTTTTTAAGATGAAAGTTTTTTTTATTGTTTTAAGTGTACAGCTAGTAGTTTTATGGGACATGAATTCTGAGTCAGTCTTTTAAAAATTACTTTTTTTGATTAATCACAATCATGTTACAGGATGGTTAGAATTAATAAGTTCTCTCTCTGCCTTGTCTTTTCTTTCTTCTCAACAATTTTTCTTTCTTTTTTTTTTTTTTTCTCAACAAATTT
The DNA here is from genome assembly GCF_003254725.2 of Canis lupus dingo. Lineage (NCBI taxonomy): Eukaryota > Metazoa > Chordata > Mammalia > Carnivora > Canidae > Canis > Canis lupus. Next base: position 23,907,785 of record NC_064271.1, read on the forward strand.
TCAGGGCAACTCCTAACTGTTGCTTTTTAATTCTTTTCTGTTGGAGTGCTACTCTATAATTCTTGATCACATGCCCCTCGACTTTAAAATAGTATTATTGACTCCTGCTCTGAAAGTTGAGGATGTGTCCCCCTTAACTTACCCCATCTCTCCTAGCCCTTCCTTTCAATATTTGACATTTTTATTTTTCGTTTTGTTCTTTTATTGATTACTTTTATAACTTGAAATAAAACAGTTAAAAATTAATTTCTTTTTCCAGCAAGTCTAGACTCTTAATTTTTTAAGACAAGTTATTATTACTTCTACTAATTTCTTCACCTTTTCCTTCCTCCTGTGGCTTACTTTTGGTCAGCTAAACTTTTATGTTCTCAAGCTTATTTATATTTATATTTTTTTCTTTCAGTAACCACCACCAAGTCTTCCTCTTTTTTTGTATTTATATTGATTCTAAAAGTTGGAAACGTGTAAATAATGTTGGTAGTCCACAAGTACCGTCTAAAGCTGAGGCTATACTTAACTTGGATATCGGTTCATCCCCAGAAACCTAAGATACCCTTGGAAAAAAGTTAACTGTGCTCAAATGATTCTTTCTTTTGTTTATTAAGCTCAATTGCTTGAAATCATTCTAAATTTACATTTGCTTTACATCTGGGCTTTAACTTTTCAGACAGGTTTGTTCTTAACCCTGAAATTTCAAATTATGTTTCTTTTTGTTTCTCAATTTGCTCTTACCTTACCCTCATTTTTTTTTTTAACCCTCAATGCCTATTGTTGTCTCAGATTTTCTTCCCCCAAAACGTCCCTTGTGGAGCTCTACATATTTTTGAAAATCTCACAACGCAACACAATTGGAGGATTTCAAAAGATGAGTGTGGGCCTTTTTTCATCCTTTGACTTGAGATCCCCATGGGCCTGTTCAATTTTGAAGCTTATATTCTACTTTAGTATGGGAGATATATTCTAGTTTTTTTCTTTTTTTTTTTAATGATTACTTCTTTCCCATTTCTTTGTTTTCATTTTCTCTTCCCGTTTCTGTTAGTTGGACCTCCCAGGTTAGTTTTCTTTGTCTCTCTGTATTTTTATTCTTTTTTCTTCATTTGTTCTTTACATAAGAAATATTTTTATTGCTTACTTTTTAGGCTTCTGATGCACTTTGTATTTTGGTTATTATGTGTTTAATCTCTAGGATCTCTTCAGTTCTATAATTATTTCTATTATTTATTTTAATATTTTTAATCTATAAAATATACCATACATGCATAAAAGCAAACAAAATATTATTTTCAAGACTGTCTTGGCTGTTCTTATTCTTTTGAACACCACATAGATATTTAGAATGAGCTTATTAATATTCACTAAAAATCATGCATGAATTTTCATTGAAATGCAATAACCTTACCAATAAATATGCAAAGTCCTTGATTTATAGAGTCATCTGTTGATACTGTCTTCAACTTTGGGATTTTCTGCATAAAATCATTATATATGTTCTATAAGTACACTATGCTTTTATAGAAATCAGTCTTAAAAAAATACAAAAAGAAATCAGTCTTTAGAAAAAAAAATCACACCCCTGTTTTCTTTACTCTGAGGTAAAGGAAAACCTGTATTAGTCAGTGATTGCTACACTAATGCTGCATAACAACAAGAAGCCATAAAATGCTCAATGACTTACTCTTTATTTTTATACTCTCAAGGGTGTTAATAGGATTGATCTAGGCTAGGCTCTTTTGGATTAGGGCTAAACCACAGAGTTCGGATTATATTTCAGGTCTGAAGTACAGTTGAAGGGACAGTGGATAGAGGGGCATATTCTTTGGCAGATGACAGGCACACAAGACAGCAAGCCAAGCCATGAAAACAAAGTTTCTGTTGCATGATGTCCACTAACATTCTATTAGTCAAAGCAGTTTTATGGCCAACCTCAACATTAGTTGGTGGGGAAGTATACTCCACTCACAGCACAGGCACTGTAAAAGTACCTAGCACAGGGTGTGGTTGTATAATCCTAGTGTAAGAAACTGAATAATTGGGACAATAATCCAATTTATATCAGAAGGAAAGTATATGAATATGAGTATTCTTGGTATATATGATTTTTTGTTTGTTTATTTTGCCATTAAAAACTTCCTCAAGCTCTTTTTTTTTAAGAATTTCACTGATAAGATTAAAACGTTACTCATTGACTTGTTATATAAGTAGCCACTTTACTGAAGAGAAAGGGCCACTTATACTCTCTCATTAGTATGAGACCTGTGTTCAAACTATCCAGTGAATATTCCTCAGTATGACCAGTATTTTCACTAACTCTTTATTTGCCCAAATCCTATTGCCCTTCAATTTCCAATCTTCAGATCTCTCCGAGTTATGTGTTGGTATTTCTTCTTTCTCATTCCTCCATCCACTTGGTGAACAGGTCCTGTCAGTTCCAACTCAACATACCTTTCAAATCCACTGACTCAATTTTTATTCATTAGAATTTTTCATCTGCAACCAAGAGTTTTACCCTCACAAACATTTGGAGTCAGAAACATCTTTAACAAGAGAATTCTGAGAATGTCCCATGTTTAGAGGCCTCAACTGCTAGAACCTTGGCTCTCCACTGACTACAGGATAAAAACTGGATGTCTTTAGAACAGCATTTAAAGCTCTTTATAGCTTAGTCTCAATATTTTTCTCTCCTGAGGAACATTCAGTTTCCATCTCTCCTCATCCACCACTCAAATCTATATGGAATGCTGACTTTCAAACTCTTTACTCTTCTAGATGACTTTCTCACTGTTTCAACTATCATCCACTGTCTTCTACACTCAATAAGTCATTCACCATGCAGAGCCAATTCAGACATCATTTTTGCTCTCAGGCTTTACCTGACCCAGTCAGTGTTCCTCTGGGGAATTTTATCCCATTCTACCGAAATACTCATTTAAAAATTTCTCTCTTGGATTCTTTACTTTTGATTATAAATGTATAAAAAAATTCTTACAAAAACCAGGTGACATATACAGAAGAAAATAAAGTCTATAATAATCACTGTTCTCCTCTGCTTAAGAGAATACAGTTAATAATTTGGTACTGTTTTGTTTTAAAGGTCAGTTGGCTTCATTTAACAACATGGCAGAGGCATTTTTTCAATTACATCTCATTGTAAAAAATTAATTTAGCTATTTCTCTCTCACCCTAGATTGTTCATTCCTCCAAGGAGCATCTATTCTCTCGTAATGCCTTATTTCCAGTAAACAGTGCAATGTCTGGCAAATAGGAGACATTTAATTAATAGTTTTGTGAATGTTAAATGAAATGGGAATATGTTTCTAAGTCCAAATATCTCAATGAATCAAAAAAAGTTTATTAACTACAGTCAATGATAAATTCTAAAAATGGTGGTATTTTACTAATGTCAATACATCTTGTTTTATCAAAATATCATTTTTTGGGACACTGGCACTGTGGCAAGGCAATAATTATGTTGTAATTGTTTGTCAATCCTATCTTCCCCTGTTTTGATGGTTGGAAATTTTTTACCATAAGGAATTCAGTCACATAAGGCTTTAAATATTGATCAAATAATGCTGCAGCCTAAATACTGGAAAGGATTCACAGGGTTAAATCATTCTAGTCCTTCTTTTTTCTTCCCCCTTTTAAAGAAATGTAACTCTATTGTCTGATCTCCTTATGGTCCTTGTCACAACTGTATGGCTTTTAATCACTCATACATTCAGTGAGTTACTGCACTGCTGGAACCTTAATAATGTTCTAGTTTGTTTGGATGATCTTCCTGATAAGGTCCTGACAATCTCTCAGTATAATGGGAAGACAATCAAAATAAAAAATGCTCTAAGAGTTCAGGTAGTAGAGCATGCTATTATTTTTCACAGAGTGCAAGGATATTAAAATACTGACTTCCATGCCTTTGATTGAGTTTGTGATGAAATTCAAGAAAAATTGAAAATTTGAATTATTCTACTGCCAGTAGGGACTGTATATCATGAGCAGAAAGCAGGCATATATAACCAACTGTTGTATCATAATCTCAAGAGTGTCAGATTGTCCTTCTTTTATAGGAGTTTCTGTAGTGTGTCTAGGCAATTAATTCATTATATAGCTCTTTTATATTTGCAGTTACCACATGGAATTTTACAAAAATATCAAATGTCAACTTTACTGCACATTGTTTGAATAAATAATAATAATGATGATAGAGTATTTCAGATTTTTCAAGGTGCTTTCCATTAAATTATCTCATTTAAACTCACCAGACCTCTTAAATAAGCAGTGGAATTATAATTCTCTGTTTGCTCCCTCCTTTCTGGCTCCTTCCCTCCTACTGTTTCCCTATTTCTCTTTCTTTCTTTTAAAGGAGAAAATTTGGTATATGGGAAGAGCACAGAATATAAATTCAAGCATTTAATCCCATTCTTGCTCCCATTGAATTATTTGGCATTGGGAAGATCACTTTCATTTCTTAGAACCTTGGTTTCCTAATTGGCAAAATAAGAATAATGCAGAACTATATACCTCAAAGTTGTGAGGATTAAAATGAAATATAGGAAACATAAAAAAAAAAACAAAAAGCAAATGCAATGTCCTTGTTAGGTTCTTTTAAAGGGAGCTTGGGATAATGGAAGAGAGAACATTTTGGCCACACTGCTTTTTAATTATAGTACTTGATCAAGTGATCTAACCTTCCTGAGCTTCATTTTTCTCATGTATAAAATGGGCCTAATAATTCCTATCTTGTGAAATTATTAATAGAAAAAATAAGGAAACATATATACTGTTCCTAACACAGTTTTTGAAACATTGTATTGTATAAACTCTTAAAAATTGTTTGTCTTCCATCTTCCCTCTTTCCTACCTTATTTCTTCCTACTTTATTCTTCTTCCTCCACTTCAACTTGTATGGCAGGGAAAATGGAGCACATGATTGCAAAATCCTGAGATTGAATAATTAAAACATTTTTTAGCATCAAGACTTTTCTCTTTTTCAAATAATATTGTAAGCTGCAGTTGAGAAAAGAGAAGGGGATTCAAGTCCCCATGCCCCTCTTTTGAGTGAAAACCCTTCCTCTCATGTCGTAAAGCCTGCCTTGAATCCTGAACACTTTTCACAGTAGAATTTGAAAACCACTGTTATAGTGCAACCTCTTCATTTTACAGATGAGGAAACTGAACTTGAGAAAAGTTGAGTGACTGGCCTAAACTTGCAAAGCTGGTAAGTGGCAAGCTAAGGCTAGAACTCATTGTGTTTTCACTTTGCCCCATTGTTCCCCTTACTAAGTGATGGTACAGAGTGCAGATATGTATAATTAAGATCCCTCTCTTGAAGGATAGTACAGTCTATTTGTGGAGGTGGAATTTAGATTAAAAAGTTGAAGAAATGTAAAGTGGCATGATATAGCTATGAAATAGATGGAATAGGTAAATACTTCAAGAATAGAGGAACATGAATGATCATTGTCTTTTGGGATGGACTCTACAAGCTCCAGGAGAGCAGGCTGTTTTTGCTCATTGTCATTTTATTCCCAGTGCAGACAGAAATGCCTGACTTCCAATAAGACACTATTACTTGTTATTTTGAATGAAGTGAATAGATGGGGTAATGAAGTATATAATCAAGTCAAACTTAGAAAAAGTCCAGGGATTTACAAAATATAGGTAAGGGTGTTTAAACTGTGGGTTGCTCTTCATTCTTGTGCGATGAAATAAATTTGGTGGATCATGATTTACATGTAAAAAGTTCCAGTGTCATTATGCCATGAAGATTGTTTGGATTTATATGTGATACTGACATATAACATGTTTAGATTTTTAAAATTTTTATTTACTTATTTATTTGAGAGAGAGAGCGAGAGAGCAAGAGAGAGAGCGAGATGGCAAGAAAGAACATGAGCAAGTTGGAGAGGGAGAAGCAGGTTCCCTGTGAGCAGGGAGCCCAATGTAGGGCTCTATCACAGGACTCTAAGATTATGACCTGAGCTGAAGGTAGCCACTTAACTGACTGAGCTACCCAGGCTTCCCATATAATATATATGTTTAATTGTGTGTATACTTGGTCACAATTTATGTCTCACTTTAGGTCATGGTTTAAAATGTTTGAAAAATACGGTTTTAGACAAAGGAAACACTAAAGTTTGAGGCAGGCATATAAATGTTTTGTGGAAGAATAGTAACTTTAACAGAGTTACTAAGTCAGAGGTGAAAAGAATAGTGAAATCAAGATGAAGTTGAAATCAAGATGAAGTTTGTCCAGAGGAAGAGGAATCCATTTGGTTCTTTAGCTACTGAAGAATCCTTGGGGATCCTTTTTGCCTTCCACTGTTTCTACACTCCACACTAGAAAGATTAACCAAACTACACTTTAGAAAGATTAAGTCATCAGGAAAGGTAAATTTGATTGGAACTGGGGAGTCCAAATAGAAGACTATGCAAAAGAGTTATCACAGAATGAGGAGTTGTGGCCTTGACTGGTGATAACTAGTAGAGAAAAAGTTTCTTGCCATGACTGAGGGTTAAAAAAAAGGTAAGTGGATGGGGTTAAAAAAAAGGTAAGTGGATGATATTGACATAGAGCCCAAATAGCAATTTCTTAGAACTGAGGGGGGAAAAATTAGGAAAAAAAAGTAGGACAATAGTCAAGAGAAGATTTAAGATGGGAAGGAGGTGAGAATCTGGGATGGGTCAAGCAGAGAGAGTCAATAGAGAACACCCCTAAACATGACTAGAAATGAATCTAGAAGAAGATATCAAAATTCTAGCTACAGAGATCACCTTGAAAGGAAGAGAATTCAATTTCCTTCTTCGGAAATACCAGAGGGAATGAGAGGGATACTGATTGTAGACGATAGAAACTTAACGTGTGAATAAACATTGCTTTCAGTAAGTTGAAGATTGACCAGACACAACTATTTTAATCAAGGATATAGTATTACTCTACTTAAACTTTGTGTTACTAACAAGAGACATTTTTTAAGTGTGTAAAAACAATGTATTTGTTGTATAGGAAACATATGCTTTATTCAACCTAAATTTGTCTGAGACACTACTGCCACTTAAGAAATTACAAAGTTCTGAGTATTCTTCATTTATGGGTAAGTTAGGAAGTTAGAAAGAAGATGATTATTGTATGAAAATTTTGGATCCTCTATCCTTAAAAATTACTTAAATGAATTTGATAATGATAAAGCAAGTTCTGAAAGCTGGAAATACAATTAGAGAGGGATAAAATATGTTCACATTAGTCAAGCCTTTCTTCTTAATTTGGGTTTATCTGCCATTCAGAGGAAACTTAGAAGTAAGCGTTAGAATAATTATAATTTAAATAAAAAGCTATTGCTCAACTTATTTATTTAGAAAAGGAAACTAAATAATACCCCTTTGTTGTTTACCAAAGTATAGATATGATGGCATTACAGATGCCCATAAATGTGTGTATGTGAGTTTACATAATTAAGAGCACATTAGTGTGTGTGTGTGTGTGTGCGCGGGTGTGTAATGAAACTGTCTCTAGGCATGGTCAGGTACAAAGGTCCATCACTTAGGTCTCAGAACTAAATAAACATGTGAGTTTATGATTATTTTATTGAGCTTTCTTATTTTATGAGCCACTAATGGCCCTTGGATCAGTTATGTTGATGAGCCTGGAAACCTACAGCTTCAATGAGATTTTATTTATTGTTTTTATTTTAAAGTGCCAAGAAGAAAATGCCCAGTTCCCAGTCTTATTTTTCATTTACAATAAACCATAGAATAAAACTTTTTAATGTAGAGATGGAACTAAAGTATATGTTAAGTAGTTTCTAACTGGCAATTTGTTTATGACTTTCTAATTTACTTTCAATTTCCAATGCAAGTTGTTGAACTTTTGAGTTTATTTCTTACTATCAACTTCAGTATCAGCTTATGTTGCTTTTACACATGCTGAACTTATTGGCTAAATTTACAGGGTTATGTGGTTTAGCATTTGTGAGGAAATAATGTATAATGAGACACTTTTTAAAATTTGTTTTTGCATGTACTGTAATTTATTCATGTAATTTGTATATAGTTCTGTAATTTATTCATGTCTTTTTTTTTTTTTTTTTGAGAAAAAAACTGTAAACTTCTGTGGGAACTTGCAGACTTAGATGGAGCTATTCATCATTCCAATTTAGTCTTTCCGAATTTACCCGCCAGGTAAGTCCCTCCCCTCTTCTAGGGCTAGGTAAATAAATTAATGATGTGAGGTAAAGAAATAGCTCCAGTTCCACAGGAAAAGACTTGAAGAGTGACAAGTAGATGCCCCTGACTAAAGTATTGATATTCCTAATATTCATGAATAGATCGAGTTTGAAAACTAAGCATAAAAGTTTTACTTAATGTAGTAGTTGATACTTTGGGTTACTTATCTATTAGAATTAAATAACCTCCTTACTCTACTTTTTTATCAGCATCTTGCCATTTTTATTGATAGCACCTCTACTAGAGTTTGTCATGTGAAAGAGACATTTGCCAGTTTAGCTTCAAGTATCTTAAATATTTTGGTTTTCTAGATTTTTTTTAAGATTTATTTATTTATTCATGAGAGACACAGAGAGAAGCAGAGACACAGGCAGAGGGAGAAGCAGGCTCCCCTCAGGGAGCCTGATGTGAGACTTGATCTCAGGACCAGGAGATCATGACCTGAGCTGAAGGCAGATGCTCAACTGCTGAGCCACGCCAGCATCCAGCATCCCTGTTTTTGTTGTTGTTGTTGTTGTTTTGTTTGTTTGTTTTTTAGATTATCCTGAAGTTAAAAAAGAAACCATTTGACTTGATACATGAGTGTGTTCCATGTGGTTAAACTGTACCATTAAATTTTGAAAGGATTCTAGGTCACTTTTTGAATCACAGACTTTTAGTGCTAAAATATTTATTAAAATCACACCATGGAGAATGAAAAATATTATTGCCTGTTGAATCCTGTATATTCAGAATTAAGTCCTTCAAGTTTCTTTATATACACAAGAGTTAGAACAGTTCACTTCTGGTGACCAATTTGGAGTGGAAGTTTAAAGGATATCTAAGCAAGAAACACCCATTTTCTGTGTATACAAATGTTCTAAATAAGATTTATGTCCAAGTTAAATAAAATCAAAATCTAGTGTTTATTATTCTGCTAGACCTTGCATTTCTTTGCATTACCACTTGCACCATTGCAAATATTATTATAACAAATTCCCATTATTCATGACTTTACATAAATTCAAATGATTTTGAAATTCAAATGATTCTAGTGACAGAGGATAAAAATCTTTTAAGGGAACTCCTATATATGAGAGCTCTAATAATACTTCCACAGGCATTTCTAAAGTCCTAAACCTCGTTGTTATATAGATTCCAAAATCCAAGTCTTATAGAATCGGATTTTTAAACAAATATTTTTATCTTAGTGAAGATGGTAAAATTTATAGCAAATTAAGAGCTAGGTGTTGAATCTGGCAACAGAGTAGCTAAATAATGGAGCGCACTTTAAATAAACTAAATAAAGTGGCTTGTTAGACTCGAGTCCATATATGTGACGTGGTGACCAGGGAATGCCTTTGGTATCAGATAAATTTAAGTTGGAATCTTGGTCTCGTCAGGGGTGTGTGTTCCTGCTCAAGTTACTGCACCTTTTGAGTGTCAGTTTTCTCATCTATAAAACTGAGGACAATAACACATCTTACTGTGTAGGATCTGATTAGGATTAAATGAGAAAGAAGAGGGCCTCGCAAAATGCCTGGCTCAGAATTGGCCCCTCCTACGTGTTAAGCACAGTACTTTCCTTTCAAATGCAACTTTCTGAATTGTCCTGCAGGAGCTCCAACCCTTTTTAACAGATCTGCCTCTTCTGGTTTTGCTCATGAATGAAGACAAAAGATTATTTTACCTAAAGAAGTAGAAATGATTGCCTTTAACAGCAGTTGTATACACCGAAAAGGATGGGTGGAAGAGGGCTATATTTCCTACAAGTTCAACTTTTTATTTCTTGCATATCTTAAGAATTTTTAAAATCTACACTTTTTTTTGTTGTTATTTTATAATCCATATGGAATATTTGGTTTTTCTTCTGCCTTTGAGAAAAAGAAATGTGTGAATCCTTCACTTGTTCATAGTTTCAGACTAATAATTACTCACACTGAGTATTTTAAAAATGTCAGTTACAATAGTAAACAATTCACACGTATTAACATACTTCTCAGTTATGTATGATATTATTTCATTTTTACACGTAAGGAAATTGAGGCAAAAAAGAATTTAGGTACATTTCCCCAGGGTCACATAACTAATAAGTGATAGAACCAGGATTTGAACGTTTGAAGACTGCCTTCAGAGCCAACCACTTATTCACGGCACAGTAAATAATCAGAGATAAAGTCAGTCTAGAAAATCATACCAGGCTGTGTCATTAAAGAGGTCCTGTCACTGTTTTTACTGTTTTTTTTTTTGGGGGGGGGGGAGTATGTGTGTGTGGGTGTTTTGTGTAAAGAAATTGCTATGCTGTGTGACTACTTATTTGCTGAATGAACATTTTGTTTATTAGAAACAAGATAACAAGAGGGAATATAACAAGTGTTCTTCTATATTTGTTTAACTACTGTGCGGGTGGACATGAAGGAACATTTTACCATAAGCTGAAGAAATTTGAAAAATCTTTTCAATCCCTAATGTTTAGATATTTTTTGGTGTTCAAGTAAGAATTTTGTTTTTGGAAACAATCCTGTGCAATTTAAGAGTAATGTAATTTTTATCGAATGTATATTTAATTGCCTAATAGGTAATATTTGGCTTATCTCTGTTATACATAAGGTAATTATTTTATTAATCAAAGTAATTTATCAAGAATTAATAACACAAAGCCTTAATAGGTTAACTGGAAAATATCTAACATGTGCATTGAATTAAATCCAAACCTGGGGAAAATAACCTTCACTTTTTTGAGCAGGACACATATTGATTGTACATGTGTGCAGCCACGATGGAACCCATGTTGGAAGTGTGTCAAAGAGAGCAAAGCTGGCAGCTCTGGCAAAATGCGACAACATGACTGTACTTTAATATGCAAATACAGGTCTTCTATAGGATTTTCAGTTTTACTTTATGTAATTTCTCATCAGGGAAATTAAGAGTGAATAATAAATATAACATTTAAAATAAAACTCAGTTGGAGTTTAAGATAGTCTTCACCACTATTAATTTCTTCATACCTAAGTGTGATATCTGAATAATATTTTATCTTATTTCTTGAACCTTGCCCAAAAACAGCTGAGGTAATCCATAGTGTTATACATATTACTGCAGCGTAAGTAAAGGACTCTCCGTCTCCAGTCCTAATAATGAATGATCTTGAGCGAGTAACATCATTTCTCTGGGTCTCATTCTCTCATCAGAGGTTGGAATTAGGTTGCTGACTTTCAAACAGTGCTCGGCCGAGTCAAACACATCTGGAGTGCTTTTATTTCCCATACAATTCACACTTTGTATTTTACCTATGGGTTGCTTGATATTTGTTTAAAAGATACTTCCATAAATTAAAGATTTGAGGAGCCCTTGGACTAGATTACATCTGGAAATCCTTCCACCATTACCATAATATGATCCATTTCTTCTTTTCTAATTCCTGTGCTAGAATTAGACAAAGTACGAATGCTTTATACCCCAGACTTTTCATGGGATACTCATCTACCCATTGTACCAGTTGCAGTTACACTTGTTTTTCAAGGTCCAACTCTATGGCCATCTCTCTGATGAATAAACTTAGTAAGTCAGGGAAAAACTCTCCTTTCTTGGAATTTTAGTAACAGTATGTTAGCATATTTCTTTATGAGGCACTTACCTGTACTTCATTCTATCATGGTTATTATGTCTTTGAATTGTTGCCATCCCTAATTCCTTCAGGGGCTAGCAAGTGTATGGGGATGAATAAAAGATAATGATGAGATGATAGGGCACTCCCTGGAGAGCACATATGTCATCAGGAGGGGTCAGAGCCTTAATGGGCTTCCTGGAGACTGTCCACAGGGAAATTTAAAATCAATATTACCAATTGTGTTTCAATAAAAAAAATGTACACTCGAATGTCTTATGAAAGTTTTAGCTTTTGGAAATTTACATTAAAAAATAAAAATCAAATAATGCCAGAACAACAACAAAAAATGAGTGATGGCCACTTACATATACTTCTGGACTGCATGTGTGTCTTCATTCCTTAACATGAATGCAGTCTATTTATTTATACCTTTGTTCAATAAAAACTAGTGTATATTATTAGAAATGTTCAGATAGCCTTTTTATATGGGCCTGAGTAAAATCATGATATTGATAAAAACTAGTGCAAGCCTGACTGTCAAGAGCAATAGGACAATATCTTCAAAATGATAAAACTGTAAGTGGGTCATCTTCAAAGGTAAAATCTTTTGCTCTTAACCTCAGTGTCCCCTACTTGATGCTTTGCAGTATAATGTAGATACCTTCTAGAACAAGGAGGTTAAGAAACATTTCACAGTGTTACTATAGTTAAGAAAGAGGCAGATGGATTGGCCAGTTGCCTGGAAGAAAAGTCTCATCTAAAAATTTAGGAGGGTTTTAGTACAGCCTTCTTCTGTTAATCTTAAAGGAGATCATTTCCATTAAAGACCGGTTTTCTTTTTTTGCTTTTCCTGAGCACCTTTAGTACTCGTAAATACCTTAGAATATGTCAGAATACTGATGAGTTTATATTCTTTTAAATATTGGTCTGCTGGTGATCACACTTACTTATTCTCATCAAAACAATTTTAATTTTAAATTATCCCAACAAAATTTTAAGCACTCACATTTTAATTCTCTAAATGACAGTGATAATGTTTATACCAGATTTAAACTAGTGTTTTATTATTGTTTCCTATTTGAAGTAATTCCCCATTAAGCTTTCATATTCTAGTTGGAATTTTAATCTAATGTTTTATTCTCTTTTGACTAAAAAACAGAGTATTCAGTAGTGACTGGGTGTTTAGGAGGGATGCTTGAACATTTCTGAACTCAGTGACCTATGAACTTAACATGCACCAGCAAAATAAAGTTTGAAATGATGTGTTTATGATGCTAGCTTTCCAATTATGAGGAAATCACTAATTGTTTATCGTCTTGCAGTTTACTAAAATAAGTACAAAATTGATATTATACTTCTTTTAAAAAGCGAGTGATGATTTACTAGGTATGTATTCATTTATTTCAAATAGTTTGAATAAAATTTCTGCTTTTATTTTAATAAATCAGCCAAGAGAAGTTCACATTTTCTTTCTAACACAAATGTAATTCTTTAAGTAGTGCTGATGGTGCAGAGTTCCCTGCAATACTCAGTACCTTTGGTTTTTAATAGTCCTGTTAACAAAGTAGACAGAGACTATCTTTTTTTTATAAAAAGGATAATCCACCGATTTCCCTGAGGAAATTCCGGATCCCAGGGCCCCTCCCTGCACACTCTTGTAGTTCTGCTTTCTTTCCTCAGCCTTTGTTACACTGCCCCCTGCATCTCACCAAGTGGCCTCACAGTGTAAATTGTTCAGGTTATTCATCTGTCTTTTCTCCTTAAAAAAGTATACAGTCTATGCAACTGTCCATGGAAGTTCAGTTTCACTGATACAAAGCTGAGCTTATTAAGAAGTCTACTTTCCTTAAATCCAAGGAGAAAGCTAGTATTTAAATCAAAAGTAGATAATATTTTTAAACCAAGTATATAGCAGATAGTTTCCTTGAAGATTTATCATAACATTCTTTGCAAGACAAAACAGGCTAAGATTTTAATAAGTATTATTATTATTTATAGTTGCTTAGAGTTATTCCTGTATGTTAATATAGTTGGTCAATAATAACTAATAGGATTTATGAAAAGAATAACCAACTTAGCACAATTTTCTATGCAGATGATACTTTCATATGAAAGACCTCATTGGATTATAACTACCCTAGGATCAGTAGTAGTATTAATAGTGGTGTTATTACAGATATATGTAAAGATTCAAAAATAAAGTTAAGAAAGACTAAAGTTAAGGAAGCCAGTGGATAGCAGCTTTCAGAATGTAAATCTTTTTTAATGAAATACAATTTTAGTAAAACTGACAATGTTTTTCACTTTGTCCCAACATGTCATTATGGGACAATAATCTCAAGTAAATATGAATTTTTTAATCTCAGCATTTCTTAAAATAGAAATTATTAGAAACAAATCAAATTATTAAATAGGAGAATGGTTAAGTATATTATTATACATCTTCATGATGAGCATTAAGCAGCCATTACAAATCTTGTTTTTTAATAACATAGGAACGTGCTGAGCCAAAGGCAGACACTCAACCACTGAGCCACCCAGGTGCCCTTTAATCCATTTTAAATTATTTTTGCACATGGTGTAAGAAAGTGGTTCAGTTTCTTTCTTTTGCATATTGCTGTCCAGCTTTCCCAACACCATTTGTTAAAGAGACCATCTTTTCCCCATTGGATATTCTTTCCTGCTTTGTTGAAGATTACTTCAACAAAGATTACAGGTTTACTTGTTACTTTTGTGTTCTCTTCTACTGATCTGTGTGTCTGTTTTTGTGCCAGTACTATACTGTTTTGATCACTATAGCTTTGTAATATAAATTGAAGTCTAGAATTGTGATGCCTCCAGCTTTGCTTTTAGTTGCCAAATTGCTTTGACTATTTAGTCTTTTGTGGTTCCATACAAATTTTAGAATTGTTCCAGTTCTGTGAAAAATATTATTCATTTTGATAGGGATTACATTAAATGCATAGATTGCTTTGTGTATTATAAACATTTTAACAATATTTGTTCTTCCAACCCACAGCATGTAATGTTTTTCCATTTTTTTGTGTGTTATCTTCAACTTTGTTCATCAGTGTTTTATACTGTTCAGAGTACAGGTCTTTCACCTCTTTGGTTAGGTTTATTCCTAGGTAACTTACTGTTTTTGGTGCAAATGTAAATTGGATAGTTTTCTTAATTTCTCTTTCTGACGCTTCATTATTTTTTTCTGACGCTTCATTATTAATGTAAAGAAATACAACAGATTTCTGTACATTGATTTTGTATCCTGCAACTTTACTAAATTCATTTATTAGTTCTAGCATTTTTTTTTTTTTTTTTGGTGCAGTCTTTGGAGTTTTCTCTAAATGGTATGTCATTTGCAAATAGTGAAAGTTTCATTTCTTCCTAACTAATTTGGATGCCTTTTATTTCTTTTTGTTGTTTGATTGCTGAGGCCAGGACTTCCAGTAGTATGTTGAATAAAAGTGGTGAGAGTGGACATCCCTGTTGTGTTCCTGACCTTAGGGAAAAAGCTCTCAGTATTTCCCCATTAAGGATGTTGGGGCAGCCTGGGTGGCTCAGCAGTTTAGTGCTGCCTTCAGCCCAGGGCCTGATCCTAGAGACCCCGGATCAAGTCCCATGTCAGGCTCACTGCATGGAGTCTGTCTCTCCCTCTGCCTGTGTCTCTGCCTCTCTCTCTCCTGTCTCTCATGAATAAATAAATAATAATTTTAAAAAGGATGATGTTAGCTGTGGATTTTTTATAGATGGCCTTTATTATGTTGAGGTATGTTCCCTCTAAACCTACTTTGTTGAGAGTCTATATCATGAATGGATGTTGTACTTTGTCAAATGCTTTTTCTGCTTCTATTGAAATGATCATATGGCTCTTTATCCTTTCTGTTACTGCGATGTATCACACTGATTGATTTGCAAATATTAAACCATCCTTGTAACCCAGGAATAAATCCCACTTGATTGCAGTAAAAGACTTTTTTAATGTATTGTTGGAGGTTTTTTGCTAGTATTTTGTTGAGGATTTTTGCATCTAAGTTAATCAGGGATATTGGCCCGTGGTTCTCTTTTCCAGTGGTGTGTTTATCTCATTTTGTTTTCAGGGGAATGCCAGCCTCATTGAATGAATTTTGAAGTTTTCCTTCCTTTTTCTGTATTTTGGAATAGTTAAAGAAAGAAGAATAGTTATTAACTCTTCTTTGAATATTTGGTAGAATTTGCTTATGAAGCCATCTGGTCCTGAACTTCTGTTTGTTGGGAGTTTTTTGAACATTGATTTCATTTTCTTTGCTGATTATCAGTCTGTTCTATTTCTTCCTGTTTTAGTTTTTGTTATTTGTTTCTAGGAAGTTATCCACTTTTGCTAGGTTGTCCAATTTGTTAGTATATAGTTTCTTTATAATATTCTCTTATAATTGTTTGTATTTTTATGGTATTGAGTGTGATTTCTGCTCTCTCATTTGTGATTTTATTTATTTGAGTCCTTTCTCTTTTTTTTGGTAAGTGTGGCTAGAGGTTTATCAATTTTATTGATTTTTTTTTTTCCCAAAGACCCAGCTCCTGGCTTCATTGATCTCTTTTATTGTTTTGTTTTGTTTTAGTTTCTATATCATTTATTTCTGTTATAATCTTTACTATTTCCTTCCTTCTGCTGGTTTTAGATTTTGTTTCTTGTTCTTTTTCTAGCTCCTTTAGGCGTAAGGTTAGGCTATTGAGATTTTTCTTGCTATTTGAGATAGGCCTGAATTACTATAGAGCTCCCTCTTATAACCACTTTTGCTGCATCCCAAAGGTTTTTTTGGGACATTTGTGTTTTCATTTTAATTTGTTTACATGTACTTTTTAGTTCCTTTGATTTCCTGGTTGACTCATTCATAAAATAGTAACATGTCACTTAACCTACATGTATTTGTGGTCTTTCCAGATTTTTTCTTGTGGTTGACTTCTAGTTTCATAACATTGTGGTCAGAGAAGATGCATGGTATGACTTCAATCTTTTTGAATTTTTTAAGGCTTGTTTTGTGGGCCAATTTGTGATCTGTTCTGGAGAATGTTCCATGTGCACTTGAAAAGAATGTTGTATTCTGTTGTTTAAGATGAAATGTTCTGAATATATATATATATATAAAACATATATAATATGTTCTGTTAAATCCATCTGTTTCAACGTGTCATTCAAAGCCATTGTTTCTGGCAGCTCTTTTCTGCCCTTTGGTACTGTCCCTATGCTTTAATAAAACTACCTTTTCGCACACCCCCCCCAAAAAAAACAAAGCCATTGTTTCCTTGTTGATCTTCTTTTTAAGTGATCTGTTTATTGATATAAGTGCAGCATTAAAGTCCCCTACTATTATTGCATTATTTCCAATGTTTTTCTTTATATTTGTTATTGTTTTATGTATTTGGGTACTTCTATGTTACGTGTATAAGTATTTACAATTGTTATATCAGGATGGTAAATGAAAAGAGCAAGATATACAAATATACAATGCATGTGATCACAATTATGGAAATGTACTTCTGAGTCCTGAGCCTAAATGCTCCAAAGTGCAAATGGCTCAGGGCCTTCTCTGGGATTCTTTTGTTCCACTTTTTTGCCTGGCTGCCCCTCCTTCAGGTCCCAGATTAAATGTTACTTTCTCAGGGAAGCATTTGCTGACCCTCAGGGTCACTTCAGGCTGGGTATGTTCCTTTCTCATTTCTATATTCTCATAACATTTAAATTTCCTTTAACATATTTATTTTGATTATAGTTAATCACCTTGTAGTATCCCTTGAATATCTATCTTCCTCAATAGACTATAAGCTTCATTTGAGCAGTAACTATGTCAGCCTTGTTTGCGCAACTACCTGGCACAGAGACTGGAACATAAAATGAATTCAGTAAACACTCTTTGAAGAAATGAATGAATGAATGAATGAATGCAAGGCTCTGTGCTGAGAACATTTCACGTAATCTTATTGAGACCCCACAAAGATGTTATGGATCTTTGTCACATTTTATGGATAAAGAAACTAAATCTAAGAGAAAATTGTCCAAAGTTATATAGCAAGTAATTGGGACAGCTTAAATTTAAACCCTGATATCTTGGATTATAGTGCCCGAGCTTTTAGCATCTGATTGTGTAAGTCGTTGCACAACTAATGCAACTAAGAAGACATTTATACCCTGTTGAACTACACAAATGGCTTTATTTGTAGGTCAAATATGGTAATATAGGACAGCCCAGGTGGCTCAGTGGTTTAGCGCTGCCTTCGGCCCAGGGCGTGATCCTGGAGACCCGGGATCGAGTCCCACGTCAGGCTCCCTGTATGGAGCCTGTTTCTCCCTCTGCCTACGTCTCTGCCTCTCTTTCTCTCTCTGTGTCTCTCATGAATAGATAAATTTTTAAAATCTTAAAAAAAATGGTAATATGTCACCAATTTCCTATTTATTAATAATAATGAATTTATAAATATGTTAAATATATAAATTTGTATATATGTGAAAAGAGCGATAGAATTGCTGTGCGGTTTTCTGCATATTATTCTATATTCCTCAGATTTTCTATGCCAAATATTTATCATTTTCTGTGGAAAGAAAGACAGTTGTTAAAATCTATTCATCCCATAATGGTGAAGCTAGATCTCACGTCCATTTCTTTGGCACCATATCCCAAAGAATTTCCACTGAGTAAACAGACTCTGAAAGAGAAAAATCAGAGTTCTGTGTATTGCATAGTTGATAACTCTCTTGTGAATTGGTGTATAATTGGCAGTTGATCAACTTTTCTGCTTAATGTAATCCAAAGTCAATCTTTAAAGTGCATTTTTAAAATTTCCATTTGAAATTCTATGTAAAACCTAAGGCCATGGAACAAGAAGCCACATTTAGTCTAGATCATTGAAACTCTTAATTCATGTTTTGAGCTGGTTAAATATATTTCTTTATAATATGTCTTTCACCTTCTCTGATATTTTCTCTCACAGACACTGCTAGCAATCAAATTTATAGCATCCAGTTTTAAAGACATATGTTTTATTTATTGCAAGCATTAGTAGTCAAGATAAACATAGCTTTCAAAAGTTAGTTTTGTTCTTTAAACCCACCAAGGTAACATAATTTAAAATTTATTTCTATAGTTTTCATCATACTTTTTCTCTTGACTTTCCTTCCTGTGATTACTATTTTGATTGTTCCTGCTCTTGAAATAGATAAAAATGAGCAAGGACTCTGAATAACAGCAGGTTGCTACCACTCTAGTCTGTTAAATACTTTTAGCAGAAAAAGATAAAATATCTTGGCATATAGCATTTGATAGGCATGGAATTAGGGCATGCTGCCTACACACAGATCCTGATGATTGTCAAAGCTACTGGCTCCATTTAAGTCTACTCCAGCTGCCCATTATACGCTGGATCCGAAGAATTAGATATAACTCCTAAGTGATTAGACAGGGCTTATTCTTACATATGGCTTACCAGTCTTGAATGAATGAATGAATGAACCCTAACTAGATTCTTAATTTCTAGCTGTTGTTTCTTGATGATTACATTGGATTTGTTGGCCCCGACCTTACAGATGAACCTGATTGCTCTTCTGGATTGTCTTTAAAAACCAGGCTTTGAGGCAGCAGTGGCTCAGTGGTTTAGCACCGCCTTCAGCCTAGGGCGTGATCCTGGAGACCCTGGATCGAGGCCCACATCAGGCTCCCTGCATGGAGCCTGCTTCTCCCTCTGCCTGTGTCTCTGCCTCTCTCTCTCTCTCATTAATAAATAAAAATCTTAAAAAAAACAAACAGGCTTTGCCAAATTATTTCCATGTAAGCTCTCTACATATCTTAAAGTAATAGTTAATTGACCCTCTTAAAGGGACCTCAGCATAATTTCTCTCTGAACATTGACAGTATTTTTAATATATCTTAATAACTAGATTTAATTAACCTGATTTGGTTTTCCTTTCTTCCTTCATTGATCATATGTATGTTGAATTTGTGTTATCTGCAGAGGCGTCAGCTAAGCCTTGAGAGAGAAGACAAAATACACTTAAACAATAGTCTTTGCCTAACCATATTGTATACTTTAGTTAAATTAGTAATAATTTGCCATAGTTCATTTGCAGAAATCACTCTATATCCTTATAGATGGAACCTGGCCAAATTCAGGCAAACAAACAAACAAACAAAAAATTTTAAGATTTTTTTATTTGTTTATTCATGAGAGAGAGAGAGAGAGAGGCAGAAAGAGAAGCAGGCTCCATGCAGGGAGCCTGATATGGGGGACTCCATCCCGGAACTCCAGGATCTCGCTCTGGGCAGAAGGCAGGCCCTCAATTACTGAACCACCCAGGTGTCCTACAACAAACAAAAATTTAAAAACCTTTTCTAGGCTTACAATTTTTAAGTTGATTTTGAAAATTCACCTTCAGAAGTGAATTCAAAAACTGAGTAACTTAATTATTTTGTTTAACATCTCATCAATTTAAAATATGATAAAACTTAGATTTGTTCACTCTTTTCTGAATGATGTCATTGCTTTAAAATTCATTTTCTTTTTTTTTTTTAAGATTTTATTTATTTATTCATGAGAGACACACAGAAAGAGAGGGAGAGGCAGAGACACAGGCAGAGGGAGAAGCAGGCCTCATTCAGGGAACCTGATGTGGGACTCGATCCCAGAACTCCAGGATCACGCCCTGGGCTGAAGGCAGGCGCTAAACCGCTGAGCCACCGAGGGATCCCCTAAAATTCATTTTCAAAATCTTTAATTTCTTTCATGATAATGTTTACCTTGGGACAGGCTTCTTTTGCCAACTCACAGACAGGCTATTCTTTTGCATGTAATTCTATGTGCGGATTAGCCTTTCTTTTTTTAAAATTATACTAATAAAATTTATAACATGATTTTGGCTCTAGGACTTGCCACATTTAATACTTCTAAGATAGATATAGCTTTAATAATTTTTAATCTTTTGATGTGTACACTTATTTGTTTAAAAAATCTTTAATGGCCTCCAATCATGCATGAAAACAAACCTGAATATATCTGTGTAGCTCTCTCTAAACCTCCATAATATGATCCCACTCTAAAGGTCTAATGAGTTTCTCATGCATTCTTTCAAACATCCATTACTTGCTTTCTTTTTTACCCCCAAAGTCTTATTTACACTTGTTCACCAATTAAAATTTGCACATTCCGTAAAGCAATGTTAGAGCTAATACCATTGATCACTCTTTTCTTCAATTATGAATTGTCCTCTGAATTTCAGAAGTAACTAAGTTAGAATAATGTAATTGCCCAGTTATTCATACTAATTATTTGTGTCAATTTTTCTCTCCACAGATAGGTTGACTCCATGAAAATACAAAGTGTATTCTCTATCTTTATGTACTCAGACCCTAAGACAATGATATTCCTCACTAAGGACCACTTAGTAGGGAGTTTAGAAATTGCTTCTGCTATATATAATTTGACAAGATTGAACATTTGGACATTCTGAACAATAAGCTTAGAATCATACGATCTTAGAACTTTTACGCATTAGGAATCTTAAGGATTAATATACCAAATTCTTCATGGTACAAATAAGTTTGAGATTTAAATGGAGACAAAATGGACCATCCATTCCTGGTAGATTTTATCCCAGTGTCTCTGATATCTTTTTTCATTCTGTTTCCTCAAACTTTAAGTGAAATATATGTGTTGCGATGGCTTTCACCTATGAAAAAATATTAAAAGACAGTGTCACATTTATGCTTTGGTAAGAAAGACAGAAACGACTTTAGGAATTTGAAGCCGGAAGGGATTAAATTCAAAGAACACAGTGCTCACAACACCACTGGAAAGCCTAGAGAAAGGAAATTCAGGAAAGAAAGCTATTAGCTTTCAGGTTCACTGCTAACTTTGGAGCCGAGGAGCTGGCCTCACTGATCAAACTATCGCCAACATCAAGGTGGCTGAGTTCCAGGAAAAACAACAGAGGCCTTTATAGAAACTTCTATATGGTGAAGCTTAGGCATTTATTTGCTTCCTACTACTGCATGAAGCAATAGCTTCTGCATCTCTTCTACCTTCTAAATGTGATGCAAGTGCTTCTAAATGGCAGAATCTGATCCAGAAAAACAAATTTCTTCTTATATTTACATCTTAGTTCTTTATTCTGACAATTTGATGCCTTTCCACACACCTCAGTACCTCACAAATGATCAATCTGCTATACCACTGAACAGTAATTGATGCTGATAACAGTAGAATTGTTAGTGCTGGAAGGAACTAGAACTAAATTGGACCCATCTTCTCATTTAAAAGGTCAAAATCACAAAGCAGTGGGATTGGAGAGCCAACTTTAAAAAACCTACCTCCTTACTAGTGATGGAAAGTTTTCCACTCCATGTGACTCTGAACCTGCCTGTTGCTCTATGCTTCCGGTCAATTTAATTTTATGACCTTCAGATTTAATGAAATAAGTACTTCTTACACCTAATTATTTGGTGCTCAGGCCATGTTTTAGTTTAATAAGACACACTTCAGAAATTGCTACCCGATCTTATCCCATAATACAGACTAAAAAGGAGTTAAGACTGCTCATTGCTGCTCCAAGATGAAATCAACATTTTATTTGATGACTTACATACAGGAAAGTTGACCAATAAATCTATTTAATCAGATCTCTCAATGTTGTGAATGATCCTCCTGGTAGCTAGATATTATAAGTCTATTGTGGCCACTTCTCATTTTTACTCGTTGTTCTGGATGGAACTTGCCGTGGCACTAGGGCTTTCTTAAGAATAAACCATTCCAAAATCACACTGTTATTATAGGTTGCTTTGTCCTCAGGCTCTCTAGTCTTCCTTTTGGGCTATTGGTCTTTCAACATGCAGTTAGGGGATTAAAGTAAATCATTTAATCCATGCAGTGTGTCACTCGATAGTATACTTTTGGAGATTGTTTCCACAGGAGCACCCGTGAGCACAGCCAGTCTGAGATATTGACACTATAGAAAACACTGACAGCGTGCTCCTTGTATTGATTCTACTCTTCTCTGCAAATATAGACTCCGTTCCCTTACCACAACCTTGTAAGTGGTGACTGCTGAGGTCTCTAAATTGCTTCGTAAATTATTTATTACTGGACACCTTGTAAAGACCTCCTTTCTCCTTGTTGGACTTGCTTATGATTTCTAAGGTCTCATATATATTGAAAAGTCTCACTGTACATGGACCTTCTACTAGAACTGTTTTTCTTACTACCTTATGTTTGAAATATGACTTGTTCTACCATATAATGATTATACCTCTTGTCATTCTTATTTCTGATATGTTGTGTACAGATTGTCATAAATGTTTATATATGCATGTTTCCCACTGAGCACTAGACAGGCTGGCAATTTGGAGCCTGGCACTGGGCAATTAAGCAATGCATTTTCAAATTTAAAACGCTGAAAATATTTGAAGGCCATTTATTTAATGATGGAGGAAACAGCTTTTATTAGTCAAAATTGTTTATTGGGTCCGACATACCTACTTGATTCACTTACACTGATGTAGTAGAGTCAGTGTTCTGAAAGAAATTTCCATATGCTTTTTAAAAAATTATTCTCTTCAGTTTTCTTTTGTGATTCTATGTACCATAAAATTTTTAATGTTCATAACACAGATAATAAAAAACAGACTTTTGTGTTGAGTAAACAGGGCAGTTTGAAGATTCTAACTACCTTTTCGCTGACTGAAACTACACACACACGTATAAAAATACTCAATGGAAAAAGATTTGTGCTTAATCATATGAATTTCTTCCTCCCTCTCCCCCTGGTTTCCTACATTGGTAGGCTCAGTACCTATACACTTTGTGAATTAGGGCTAAAGTTATTGTAGCACCCTTTATAGTTTGGAAATTCAGGAAGCTTCTTGCCCCATCCATTCCTTAAAATCCATTTGATTATATTTGAAGAGTTTTCAATATCATCTCAACCATTTAAGAGCTTCTATGACTCGAAGAAAGTAACTTAGGCTTTGTAAGTAACAGTTCTTTCTAGAAAATGAAATGATAATAATAATAATGACCCAAAAAGATTATTAGAAGAGTAAATGTGATAATATACAGTCTTAGCACAAGCATATATTACATATCTATAATGGTCATAACATAACTGGTACATAATTTTTGCTAAAGAATTTAATTTCATGATGTTTATATATATATATATATATTTTAAGATTTTACTTATGTATTCATGAGAGACATGAGAGAGAGAGGCAGGGACATAGGCAAGAAGAGAAGCAGGCTCCATGCAGGGAGCCTGACGTGGGACTCGATCCCGGGACTCCAGGATCACGCCCTGGGCTGAAGGCAGGCACTCAACCACTGAGCCATCCAGGCGTCCCTATGATGTTTATATTTTTTTATATAGTACTAATAGATACTTGTTGAAAATAATGAAAATATGCAGTGAATAATGGTACATTAAAACCATAGCATCTTTTAGGAAATTTTTTTTTTCTAATTATAGAAATTTAAGGAGCATGAAAACATACTTGTAAGATCACTGCAATTCTCAATGAAACAAGGAATACAAATCTGTTGGAAGACACAGGTCTATAAATCCATTATAAGATTTATAAGCAGAGGAAGCCAGCTCTTCCTGGGAAGTCCAGACTGACTGCTGTGGGCAAGAGAGAGCACAGGAAAAGCAAAGCTGGAAGCCAGCAAGCATCTTTAGAGAAAGAGGCCATTGTAGCCATACATGTCAGGCCTCTGTCAGTGATATTCTTCCCAGGCAAAGTTTGATCCAGTGAAATGCTGATTTTCTTGTCTACTGTTTTGTGCCAACATACATTGTTATGATCTTGTTTCATTCTTTCCCTGCATACTGAAGGAAATTGCTTTTAAAATGAGTTGTCTATACCTATTTTCATACTTTACTTCTAGCTTGGAATACTTGTTTCTTGAAATTATTTCTTGAAATTATTTCACTGTTTCAAGGTCCAGCTAAAGTCCCACCTTCCCTATAATCTGTCCCTATCGGTCCACCCACTTGTTTCTTTTTTTTTCTAAAGTCTTTCAGCCTTGATAATATGAATCACCCTAACTAGTACCTGAGATTAGATACCATACTATTTGGTTAAATAATTATTTATTGTAAAATTATTCTTCCAGCTAGAAACACATAAGGCAAGAAAGATTCTTTTACTGTCCCTTCAGTAGCTACATAATGAAAGATTAAAAAGAGAACCAAAAAGCTGGTTAAAACAGAGGGTTTTTTTTTTGTTTTGTTTTGTTTTGTTTTGTTTCAGATAAAACGCACATTCTAGCGCTACACTGGAGCTTTCCAGTAATCCTCTATGTTGTGCAACGTTTTACATATGTATCCTACTGTCACCTAATAATAACTGACTTTACCGCACTGCTTCAGAGATTGTGTAAAGTTTTCACATAATTTATTTCATTTATTTTTTAAAACAATTTTATGAGATGAATCTTATCCTCATTTTGCAGGGAAGAACCAAAGCCCATAAGAAGTTATATGGTTTGTTTTGAGTTACACTGAAGTCCATTGCCTTTCTGTCAATCCCAGCTGATCTCACAGAGTGGCTCTTTCATCCTCACAGTAGCCACATGAGGAAGGCCAGAAAGACATTTTCTAGCTTTGATTAGTAAACAATGAGGCTGATTTCTCTTGAGAAAAGGTGAGAGAATAACTATCCAACCAAAGCAGTCTCTGACTATTCCCTTTTGGAGGCAGAAGAGGTGGGGACAATTCTCTGAACAAGATTGATTTGACACAAAAAACAGGTGGCAGCCTACAGACTTACTATCTGCAAGAGATGCATGACTGAACAGAGTTGGGACATGATTTAAATAAATATGTGTGTGTGTGTACACGTATACACACCCATATATTCAGATATATATGAATAACATAATATTGAAATATATGTGAAAACCTGTAAACCTATTTTTATTTCTATTGTTAACAATTAAACTGAGGCATATTAAAAATTTTAAGAGTTTATTTAGGCAAAAATCAATTTTATGCTACTAATTTCTTTAAACCTTGCTATGTTTTTATTGTGATTCATTTCCAAAGATATTTGAAAATTTTTCCCAAGTAATTAGGAGTATGTTTTATTTTGCTATTGCTACATTTCCTACTTCAAGCAGATTTGCAGACTCAGACATCAGTGCCAAATAATAGAGTGACCACCCTCACCATATTGATATTTAAACAAAGGTGAAGTTTCTGAGCAGCATCCCATTGATATTTAAATTATGATATTTATTAGGGTTACTAAATGATTGTAAACTTTGAGTTCATTCATGAAAATTAATGGAATCCTTACTTTGTTGAAAAAATTGTGGGAAAATCCAAGTTGTATAAAACACTGAACCTTTCTACAGAAAATAGAGTGCAATGAGGCTATGAACATGTATTCAATAAATTAACAGACAGCATGAAATAAATGATATAATAAAGTCAGACAAAGCGTTTTTGCAGAGAGTGAGGAAAAAGCATTCCCTGTCCTAGTGCTCACACACACACGCACAGACACAGAGCTGACAATGTAGGAGACTAAGGAAAAATCATGCAGTAGATAAGTGAAAATTTAAGTCATTTTTATTGCCTAAAATAATGAGATGAACATTAATAAGGTTTTTATTATAGTTGCATAAATTGGGCTTTAATTTGTGACCATTGAGAATACTGCTACTGACTAAAGATTGAATTTGTTTTTATTGAATGTAATAAATAAAGATTGTACATTCAAATATCATGAATCATGTGTATTTAGAAACAATTTTATCAAGTGCAGGTACTATGACTTATTAATCCTTG
Organism: Canis lupus dingo; assembly: GCF_003254725.2. Taxonomy (NCBI): domain Eukaryota; kingdom Metazoa; phylum Chordata; class Mammalia; order Carnivora; family Canidae; genus Canis; species Canis lupus. The sequence continues at coordinate 23,934,400 of NC_064271.1, forward strand.
AAATTATTGCCTAGATTAGTGCCTAGCACATAAAAAGTGGTCATTAATTTTTTTTGAATGAACAAATGCTGGTAAAATGTAATTTTTGAAAGGGCCAAATTTAAGGTAATGTCATTTAATTCAGCATATGTAGAAATAAATATGCACTCAAATACAAAATCATAAAAAAGTGTTTTAGGTTAACAATAAACATCTACCTTAGAAGGTGACAGTAGCAATTTTTATTTAAATTGATTGTAAATTATGGCCTGCCAGTTATGTATGAGGCAGTGTTTTTGGTGGTAAGGAAACTGCATAGTTTCATGAAGTTTCATTTCCATCAATTAATGATTTTTATCCAGTAGTAAGCTAGAAGATGTCATCAAATAACAAAAATTGAAAACAGAATGAGATGAGTGTAATAGAAGAGGGGGGGAAAGGCAGTGATTTGGGAGCTAAATGAATTTATGATCATTTTATTCATGCTTACGTGGCTGACACAGATTACATTTTTAGATTAAACAGTGTCCTCCTACCCCTCTCATCTTATCCTCTTCGAAATCATCAACAGTATTTCATATCATGCAAAGTCATACAGAAAACTCTAATAATGTAAGTATAGTATCTCTGAATCTCCATTTCTGATATCCTCATGTGGTGGCATTCACTATTATCACTTCTATTACATTGTTAAGAATAAGGAAGATATTCTTAAACAGGATTTTAAGGTACTAACCATTAAAATTAGTGTTGGCCTCAGAATTCACTATGCTTAGGAGGTAGCAGGTCCCTGAGCTTGCTGTCCACTTTGGAATTTGTGTAAGGCAGGCACAATAACTTACATAAAGGCAAAACATTTCACCTTTTTCAATGAAATAATGTATAGAAACGTGTCATATGAACAGTCTAAAGAATAATACTAGGATAGGCCCAGGATAGCTATCTCCCTACTTAAGAAATAAAACATTATCTATATTTTTATATTTTCCTCTTTGCCCCTTTTATTTATCAATTGCATATCCCCTCCCTCCTCAACAAAGCCTTTGAATTTTGTGAACTTTTATATTTATATTTATAGGGATGTGCTGCTAATAATTTATAATTGAAAGACACATAAATACCTAAAGGAAAAAGAACATAATATCAAAACTAACATGTAAAATCTGTTACTTTTTCAAAAACAACTTTATATTTAAATCCAATTTTAATAATATAAGTGACAATGAAGAAAACATGGAAGTCAGAGAAAATTATTTACAAGAGAAACTGAATTTACAGTAAAATGTACTTCTTAAAGGTAATTATTTTTGAAAATATTATTCTAATCACTGTTAGTCTGTATTCTTTTGTTTTTTTTTTTTTGCTTGTTTGTTTTTTGTTTTTGTTTTTTGTTTTTGTTTTTGTTTTGTCATGAACTCTACCTGACACTGGCAGGGTTCCAGAAGCTTTTTGAATATATCTTAATCTTCTAATTTCTTTTCAACTTTGTTGATGTTACATTGCCTTCACAACACTGTTTGTTTTTTTTTTTTTGATATTTTATTTATTTATTTGAGAGAGAGAGAGGAGAAAAAGAGCACATGCAGGGTGGGCAGGGCCTGAGGAAGAAGGAGAAGCAGACTCCCCACTGAGCAGGGAGCCTACATGGGGCTCCATCCCAGGACCCCAGGACCATGACCCGCACTGAAGATAGACGCCTAGCTGACTGAGCCACCCAGGCACCCCTGGAGATTTTTTTATTTTCCCTGCAGCCTCCAACTATTAGCTAGTCACACAGACACACAAAAAGACATTTGCTACTACTATAGTTTCCCTTAGAACATTTTTAGCCTCCTAATTGTTTTGGGCAGGCTGCACCAGAATTCTCCACCACTTAACATTAAGAGGGGATTTATTCTCAAACGTTAGAGCCTGTTATTACCATTTAATTTATAAATAGGGAGAACCTCCCCTGCAAAGTGCAAAACTGATGTTATGACCGTTCGTAACGGTCATGAAAGAGTTCCTGCAACATATTGCTTTTGTTTCACAAAAATCAACAGGACTTAATGTCACTGCAATCAGAAAAGTGGGGAAAAGATACAGAAAACATAGAAGCAATGTCATGTGGAAATTATACTGTAATGGAGCAGCATCAAATATATCATTACTACATATGCAAATGATATTACAATGAGTGTAGAAAAAATTTTGCTAGTCTCAGATGACCAGCCTAATATTTTATGATTATGAGAATTGCAGTTTAAAGGAAAATTTAAAGCAGTGTCTACTAGATTTTGACATGTTGTCTTATCAAGTACAAATTTTGTTGTAGAAAGTACATGTCCTCAGGTCAAATGACCTGTGATTCAGAATAGCCTGGTTAGGTAGTCCAAAGCCCTTTGTTTCTTGCCACTAGATTTGAATGGATGTATAAGTGCTTTGTAAATGAGAAGAGTTTAATGACTGGGAACCAAACAGCTGTATATTTGTATTTGAACCTACATTAAAGGTATCCAAAGTCCCTTATGTACATAAAAAAAACGACTTTAAAGCAAATTCTGTTCCCTCAATTGGCAGAAAGAAATGCTTTTGTGTTTGTATGTTGTTAAAACATATTTAACTTTAGGGTCACTGGGTGGCTCAGATGTTTAGATGTCTTCCTTCAGCACAGGTCATGATCTCTAGGTCCTGATATCCAGCCCTATGTCAGGGCTCCCTGCTCTGTGGGGAGTCTACTCCTGCCTTTCCCTCTGCCTCTCCCCACCACTTGTGCTCTCTCTCTTGCTCTCTCTCAAATGAATAAATAAAATCTTAAAAAAAAAACATATTTTACTTTATTTGGGATAGGACATCACATCTGATTCCTCATAGGAAGAAATCCTAACTGTGGACATAATAGAGCAACCAGAAGGAAAATAGATTTGATTATAAGAATTAAGATGAAATAAAGATTTTCACCCTGAATTCATAATGATGAGCTCCTCTTCAATAGCTATAGGAAACAATGCTATCTTTGCCTCTGTGTTATTTATTAGGTATATTATTTACTGAGATTTATTCCTCTTTTAATTTCTTATGAAAACAAATGAACAAAGAAAAAAGAGACCAATAAATACAGAGAACAAATTAGTGGTTGCCAGAAGAGAGGTGGATGAAATAGGTAAAGGGGATTAAGAGTATTGTCTTGATGAGCACTGAGAAATGTACAGATTGTTGAATCATTATATTGCACACTGGAACTAGCACTGTATGTTAATTATACTTAAATAAAAAAATGTTAAGAGAAAAATAGACTGTAGATACTGGCATAAAAATAGATGTGTACATCAATGAAAAAGAATGAGAGTCCAAGTAAAAACTATACATTTATGGTCAATTGATTTTGACAAGGACCATGCTCAGTGGTTGATCATCTGCCTTTGGCTCAGGTCGTGATCCTGGGGTCCTGGAATCGAGTCCCACATTGGGCTCCCTGCAGGAAGCCTGCTTCTCCTTCTGCCTGTGTCTCTGCCTCTCTCTGTGTGTCTCATGAATAAGTAAAATCTTAAAAAAAAAAAAAAAACAAGACAGTTTACTGGGAAAAGAATTGTCTCTTCAACAAATGGTGTTGGGACATTTGGAGATTCATATGCAAAAGAATGAAGTTGAAACTCTCTTTAACACTGTATCCAAAAATTAGCTTAAAATGATCAATGCCCTAAATACAAGACCCAAAACTATAACACTGTTAGAGGAAAACATAGCTTTACATCTTTGTGATCTTGGATTAGGCAATGAATTCTTGGATAGGGCACAAAAAGTACCAACAAAAGAAAAAAGCAAAACAACCAACAACCATAAAAAATAAATTGAGCTTCACCAAAATTAAAAACCTTTGTGCTTCAAAGAGCAACTCCACTCCTAAGTATGTACCCAAGATAATTTAAAATATATATTCGTATAAAAATTAGGGCAGCCTGGATGGCTCAGTGGTTTAGCTCTGCCTTCGGCCCAGGGCGTGATTCTGGAGACCGGGATCAAGTCCCACCCACATCAGGCTCCCTGCATGGAGCCTACTTCTCCCTATGCCTGTGTCTCTGCCTCTCTCTTTCTCTCTCTCTCTCTCCTGAATAAATAAATAAAATCTTTAAAAAATTCATGTCAGTGCTCATAAAACATTATTCTTAATAGACAAAAAGTAGAAACAATTCAATTTTCATCAATGGATGGATGAATAAACAAAATGGGAGATATCTATTAAATAGAGTGTTATTAAACCATAAAAGGAAGTACTTATATATGCTACAACATGGATGTATTATGAAAACATGCTAAGTGAAAGCAATAACACACACACACACACACACATACTGTATAATTCCATTCATGTGAAATGGCCAGAATGGGGAAATCTAAAAGATAAACATAATTAGTGATTTCCAGGGGCTGGTAATGAGTATGAGTTTTTTAGGATGTGATCAGAATGTTCTGGAATTAGATAGTGATGATAGTTGTACAACCTTTTTAATATTATTAAAACCATTTAATTATAAATATACATATATATTGTAGTGAAAATATATATTTGTTACAAATGTATACACATTACATTTATGAAGTTTAATTATGTATACGTGTGTGAGAGTGTATCTACAATACCTGGTCTATACAAATAATTAATTAAATGCAAGTGTAAACAACAACATAATAGTTCTAGTGTCCAGTTTAGCAAAAAATAAAAGTATCAGATATTTGGTATTGATGAGGTTGTGAGAAAACGGGTATTCTGTTACCACATAGTGTTCGAGTGAGTGTAAATTTTCACAATCACTTTGAAATAATTTGACCTCATCTGACCGCGTCCCTCCAAAAAAAAAAAAAAAAAGAAAAAGACTCTACCTGTCTCTGCAAAACACACATTGGTAGGAAAAATGTAGTTGCTCATGATAACATTATCTATAATAGGAAACCCCTAGGGACAACCTAATTGTTCATTGGACAAGTAATTTCCTACTAGAGGGTGATATGGAAACATTTCCTGGTTATATTCTCAAGCAAAAAAGACGTTTGTAGGACATAAAGTATATTATTATTTATTTATTTGTGTTTTAAAAGTATGCACACACACACAGAGGTTTTGTATGCATAGACTTTCTTTGGGCAGACACACAAAAACTCAAAAATAGTGGTAGAGTCACCAGGAAGGACAATTTGGGAATTGGAAGGAGGGTGAGGTTACCTTTCATAAAGAAAACTTCATAGGTAAATAATTATCAAATATTTGAAGAAATTTCATGTGGTAAACGAAAGCATTGGATAAGAGAACGGGCTTTGACATTATGTAGCCCTATATTTGTGTTTGATTTTTGTCACTGAATTCATTTTGGGCAATTATTTAAACTCTCTATGCCTCCATATTCTTATAAAATAAAGATAAAAATAATGGTCACCTACAGCGCTACTGTAGATATTAAATAAGTACAGAATGTAAAGTAACATTTGCTGGGCCTGGCAAAGAGTAATCATCTAATAAATGCTATATAACATTTTTATGAGCAATAGCAGTAGCTCAAAATGATTGAATGTGCAGAGGTTTTGGCTTTCAGTAAGAGATGTCAAGATATTCTCGCAATAACAGCTAATCTGGGTCAGAGTTTCCTAATCATGGTGCCATGCCAAGCTGATGTGTTATAATTATTGTGGGTTTGGTGAGTAATTTGTTTGGTAGGTTACTTTACCAAAGTTAGAGGACTGTTTATGTTAGAACTGAATCATTGCTGGGATGCCTGGGTGGCTCAATGGTTGAGCGTCTGCCTTTGGCTCAGGGTGTGATTCTGGGGTGCTGGGATCCAGTCCTGCATCAGGCTTCTCCCAGGGAGCCTGCTTCTCCCTCTGCTGGTGTCCCTGCCTCTCTCTCTCTCTCTCTCTGTGTGTGTCTCTCATGAATAAATAAAGAAAATCCAAAAAATAAAAAAATAAGAAAAGAAAAGAAAAAAGAAAAGAAAGCAAAAGAACTGAAATATTGCTGTGCCAATTAAGACTCTAACTCTCCAAAATTATGAAATGAATTTTTGAGTGGGCTAGAAAGGGAGTTACTTATACCCACAGGGCAGGCAATTGCTGACAGCTCTGGGCGTGCCAGTGGGAGTGTATGGGAACTTATGGGAAAATCATGTCATCACAAGAGCTGTAATCCTTTGCTGTGGATAAGAACTAGTTCAAAGTCAGTAAATACAAATCCAGGTGACCTAAGGATTGAGGAATCCTTGTAGACTATTTTCAGAATACATGAGGCTGAGTTACCTCCATAATCCTAAAGGCCAATAAAATTCTGAGCATGATTAGGAAAGAAAACAGAAAATATAACCTTACCCTTTATATTAAACAATAGCATTTCTGCTTTTAAGATACCAGTGGAGTGGTGGTATCAAATCTCAAGAAAGACACATTCTTAGAACTGGCATTACTAGGGCAAAGGTTATAACATTTCATTATATGTCCATATGCATATACATGTTTGGAGGAAAGCAGTATATATTATCAGCATTTTTTGAGTCGTATTGGTTGTCTGCAACATATAGTGTTGTCATTTACCAAATAAGCTAATTTGCTAGGCATAAAATTGTATTTTGAGATGAATGTCCTTTGCTTATCACCAAATTTAGAATTTTCCCATGTATTAGTTTTCTGTTTACATTTCCCTTTGTCTAAATTGTATATTTATGTTCCCCTGATGACTATTAAGTTTTTGATATTTTTATTACAAATTTAAATAATCTCTTATTACTCACAGATAAGCAACCCTGGGATCCTATACAGTGAATTATGAATTGTGGAAGCTAGTTTGAGTCTCTTATCTGCCTAGGTCTATAATGTTGTGATTTTGAATTATACCTATTATATTTGGTGGGCTGTGAGTAGAAAGGAAGGTAGATTTTTCTTAATTCCATTCATTAATGAAGGTGTTTATAGAAATTTTACCAGAATCTGGGATATACTCAATTCTTAATACTTATTATGATTATCACTGAGTAATATTCCTTTCAGAAGATTTTATCAGTAGTTTATTGGGGTTTATAAAGAAGGAACTATAATTTAAATAAAAACTTGAAAAAAATGAAAGAAGATCTCTGTTTTTGTAGGGTGACATTTTAGAAAAGATGTTAGTTTTTGGGTGTACTGATTTTACCCGCTAAATATTTGATGTAGTTACTGATTGCTAAACCCGATTCTCCCGCTAACTTGTTGGTGAACCTTTGACAAGTCACTTAACCTCTTTGTTTCCTCAAGCACAAATGAAGTATTAGTCTTAGATGTCTCTAAGGTCCATGCTAGCTGATTCTTTCTGATTCATTTACGCTACACATATCTTTCTCCCAAATATACCTTTGGAATTTCCAAATGAATTTACGATTGTCCACGGTCTACCATGAGTTGGCTTCTCTTTTTATCTGATTCTTTAATCCTTTTTTCAGCACAAGATTAGCAGTACAAAGGTTTCAGAAGTTTGGAACTCAAAAAACCACAATGTTTTGAAATTATATTCATTCACTAAAATATGGACAAAGTTAAAGCAAAATATATAAGAACACTGTTTATCTTGCAGTCTTTTGGAGTCAGTTTCACTGTCCGGTTACTCATAAACAAACACAAATGTGCCTTATGCTGAAAAGAATTATATTGCAATCTCCATAATACAGGGGTTACAGAAAGTACATGATACAAGAGTTGCAAGTATACATACTTGGGTATTCTTGCCACTTGTTCCACTAGTTTAAAAATCATCTGAAGAAGAACGTGGTGAATTCATTTAACTCTGTTACATTTTAAATATTTTGTAGATACACAGACTCTAAATAATTAACTCTGCTTACTACTCAATGATTTAAGTGGAATGACCCTTGACAGTCTGTTTGTAATAACTAACACGGTGCATTTTAATTATTATTATTTTTTAAAATTTGGAAAAGACATCCCCAGAGTTTAAGATTCTTGGAGGTGAAACTGCACTTTTAAAATTGGTTATTTTGGTGATTTTTCTCTCTTAATGAAAATGAAAGCGTTCTGCATTTGAAAAATGTGGGTGTGCTTTTAAAGATGATGATGTAAGTAATTCCAGATTAGGCAGTTGGTACTCTTTTTTTTCTACCACAGTGCACACATCTTCTAATGTATTAGAAGCTGTATAGCCTAAAAGTTATATAGGTCTGAAAGTACATCTAGTGATTCTTGTATAAAAATCTGAATTTGAAAGTTCAAACAAAGACTAATTTCATAAACGCAGGAGTTAAAGATAGCAAAAATAAAATCTATCATAAAATTTACAAGCAGCTTTAGCAGTTATTAAATACTGGGTTCAGTAAGCAGAGAACTCTTATCTTCATTGTAAGTGCCTGTTTATCTTGTACTTGAACTCTTCCCTCATTTTATCCTTTTGAATAACACTGTACTAAAGTGGATCTCTGATTAATATTTAAATGTACATGGGGATAAATAGGTAACATAATCAGAGGAAATAATTAACAAGCCACCTCATTCTCATATCCTTTCATTCCTATAACATAGGTAGCATGTATCTTGATTACTAGAATATCATTCCCTCTGACCTCCTTTTTAATTCAAAGCTTAGAAGATTTCATGATTGAATTGGCTCACTACACTTAAAATTATAGTTCCTAAATATTGTCCAAATATGCTGCTTGTGCACTGACTTTTCCCAAATCTGACTTTTCTCCTCCTACATACTATCAAGAGGTAATCCGTACGGATTATTTTGCCCTCCAATTTAGCCAATTTTTTGATGGGATGCAAGGTCACACAGGAGCTTAGGTGGGAACCAATGGAAAATCTTTTTGGAAAAATAATTTTTTTCAGTGATTAAAAATGAGATCATTCTCCATGTATCCATGTAGTATTATATTAATGTCTTGATGCTTGAACATTACAGTTTCATTTGAGCTGAAAATTTCTGTAGGCATGTGAAAAGCTTACATGCACAGTAAATTCTACATGTATGTGTGTACATTAGGATGAGAATGAGCGTTCACGAAATACATACTTCATTTATTTATATATAGATTATCTGAAGAAATAAATAATTACCTATTTTTATATATAACCCATCTACTTGCCTTCCTACCTATTTTATTATAACTTTTGTCTCTATTATTCTATCATCAAGGGGTAAAATTGGGAAGGGGAAAAATTGACTTTTAAATTTTGATTTACATACATTGTAAAATTTGCTTTTTCTAATGACAAATCATTTAAGGCTTTTATAATTAAAGATGTGAGGAAAACAGTAAATTTTTTTTGCAAATATATTTTATAAAACTATTTAGTATTTATAATAAAGTTTCAAAACTGGTTCAAAAAGTATTAACTGTCCCATTAAAATTTAGTAATATGTTTTTAAAATACATGGTGTTTGGAAATAATTGTGAACAGAGGTGTGTCAAGTTTAAGATAATCATATAATTAAGTGCTTTAGAATAAAACGTAAAAAGTAATAAATGGATATGCCAGGTTTTTGGGTAAGAAAACTAAAATGTGTAAAGAATTCAGAAGCTTTTGAATTGATTTATAGTTTGGGTAAAACTTGTCAAAAAGATTGTAAAGTTAATTTTAACGGTATAAACAGAATGAGATAGTAATTTTGTAAAAAAAAAAAAAGAGGACAAAAAAGAATGGAGACTAACCGTATTAATATTAAACAATATTATTAGGCTACAGTGATGCTATTAGTAGTAGTAATATACACAGAGACAATAGTGTAAAAATAGAGAGACCATATGGAGATTGTCTTTATAGATAAGAAATTTCATTCTCCTGGGGTAAGATTAGGCTAGGACATCTATGCTACCTTCTCTCCCCAGCAAGAACTTTGAGACACTATTTGAGAAGGAAACCTGGACAGAGGCCTTGAGCCATTTGCTAATCTTATAAATCCAAATAGGATATGTTTTCACAGGGATTTACTATATATATATATATATATATATATATATATATATATACACACACACGTATATATAAATTATATATTAATATGTAATATATTTATATAATATTAATAAATATGAAATATTTGTATATAAATTAACATGCCTATATATATAAAAGTGATTATTTAAATACAAATCAAAAGGAAGTTAGATCCCATCTTATGCTATATCCCCCAATAAATTCAGGTTTTAGGTATGCAGCTGTAAGAAGACAAAAAGTACCAGTTTTCAAAGAGCTTGGGGTCTTGCTAAAAACACAACCCAGTGTAATTACAATAACAAATGTTGATCTTATATTGGAAGAACAGTGTGATGAGGGAAACAGGGAAGCTGTAACTATGTAAATAGACTTGGAGGCAAGAGAACACCTGAACTGAGGAAATCCATTAATACTGAAGCCTAGAGGGTAACGGGTGACTGAAAAAAGATGAAGCTGAAGAGGAAGACCAGCATTGAGTTTGAAGTGTCTTGTGATACATGTAGAAGGATTTGAACTCCATTAATAAGAGCAGTGGGAAATCATTGAAGATTTTTTAAATTTTAATTTATTTAACCTGAAACAAAATAAAAACTAAATAGTTGCCTCATGTCTCTTACCTCCTGCCAGTGGCAACCACCACCAATCTCTTTTATATCTATGAGCATGGTGGGGTTTTTTTGTTTTGTTTTGTTTTGTTTTGTTTTGTTTCATTTTTTAGATTCCACATATAAGAGAGAACATAACAGTATTTGTCTTTCCTGTCTGACTCACTTCACTTAGCATAAGCCCTCAAGGTCCATCTATGTTGTCACAAATGGCAAAATTTCATTCTTTTTTATGGCTAAATAATATTATATATATGTATAAAAGTTAATCTTTGTATATGGTATAAAACAGTGGTCGCTGGGAACATGACTTCACTATGGATCATTGTGGGAGATTCAGAAGGGCAGCGGCTGTGGCCACGGATTGGTAACCGTGCCTCCCGAGCAGGGTCCCTAACAATACACCTCCATGACCACTAGCATAGAAAGGATGGAATGAAGTCATGCTTCAGGAGGTGTTTTTGAATAAATGTGATGGGGATCAACTATTGAGTAAATGAGGTGGGAAAAGGGAGAGAATTTGATAAAACTAGATTTTTATTTTGGGCTTCAGGGCTGATGATGGTGCCAATTATAGGGTAAGAGAATGCTGGAGAAGTAGATTCGACTCAGGAATGTATAAGTACTTTCTGAAGACAATAGAGCGCATGTTGAGTATGAGCTAGTCGAGAGACATCCAAGATGCAGCTGGATGAGAGAACAGGCCTGTTAGTCTGACTTTGTTTCTGTCTTTGTGTCTATCTCTCTCTGCCTGTTCATACCTATATCTATATGTTTATATATCATGTGTGTATTCATATATATATAATTGCAACCCTGAGAGAAGGTGAGATTGCCACACTTTAGAGTGTAAGACCTGCCTTGCTGCTAAAACAGCAAAGATATCACAGAAAACTGAGTGTAAGTGACTATCGGGCTGACAGTCCAGTTAAGAAAACGCACAAATAGAAAATTCAAAGATACTATAATAAGAGCGTATTTTTAACGACATTAAAAAATGCAATCAGGGCAGCCTGGGTGGCTCAACGGTTTAGTGCCGCCTTCAGCCCAGGGCATGATCCCGGAGACCTGGGATCGAGTCCCGTGTCAGGCTCCCTGCTTCTCCCTCTGCCTGTGTCTCTGCCTCTCTCTCTCTCTCTCTCTCTCTCTCTCTCTGTGTCTCTCATGAATAAATAAATAAACAATTTTTTTAAAAAATGCAATCACTATCTTTTGAATGAAAACTGTCTTTTAAAATTCCTGTTACATATTTATTATAAAGTTACAGTTCACTCCCTATCTCCTGTTATTGTATGTCTCCCTTCATAATATGTGGTTATTAAAATTAACTTTGGAGGCAACAAAGCTCTTTTTCAGTGGGGGGAAAAAGCTATATTGTTAGACTTCTTTGTAAAAGATTCTGCACAACAATTACAATTGCTATGCTTGATATTAGTTCATAGATTCTATTCATTCATTTGAGAGAGAAAGAGAGAGAGAGCACAAGCAGGGGGCAGAGGGAGAGAGAGAAGCAGACTCCCCACTGGGCAGGGAGCCCTCGATGTGGGGGGCTCAATCCAAGGACCCAGAGATCATGACCTGAGCAAAGGCAGACATTTAACTATCTGAGCCACCCAGGCACCCCTATTTAAGTTTTTATGTATGTATTACTGCCTGTCTATGGAGATACTGTTTAAGGGGCTATGTATATATAGCTTAGAATATATATCATAATATATTTATGTAAACATTTATTTTATAATAAGTTTAAATAAATAATGATTAAGCAGTTCTTTAAATTTCCAAAAGGCTCAAGCATATGATCACAGTTGATCTTTGCTATTTTCAAAATGCTTAATACATTATTACTATTGATTCGCATTCAAAATATTTTTAATTTTAAATGAGGACACATAACCCAGGTGTAGGTCAAGGTTTCCCAACCTCAGCATTATTGACATTTGACCTAGTGATTCTTTGCCCTGAACCATCATCACTCTGTCACTGGAAGGTGTTTGCAGCATCTCTGGCCTATACCCACTAAATATCAGTATCACCTCCCTTTCTCTCTCAGTTGTCACAACCAAAAATGTTTCCAGACATCTTTAGATGTTCCCTGGGGCTGGCAAAAATCACCCTTCATTAAGAACTACTGCTATGGTTTGATGATTTTCCTAATATGCCACCTAAATTTTGGTGGAGTGGTATTTCAAGCATGATATTCCATTTTTTAAAGAGAGATATTACATATAAGTTAATATAAAGCTGGAATTATGCCATACCTACATAATGGAAATACTTTCACTGGAGTTTGGTTCTTGTCTTTAAATAGGTGGACAAAGTGAACTGAAGCATACCATGAAACAGATGGCATAAAAAAGGGAAAGTCAGTCAAAGATGCGAAGGAATAGTAACCTCCTTGAATCCATAGGATGATGGATTTCTTCCCCCATCGTGCTTTTCCTAGATGCTAATTTAGCCTTCTAGAATCAAGGATTTGAACATTATATCTCCATCATTTTCTGATAGGCTAAGTAATCCCTAAGTCCTATTGCTGCAAGGGCTTCTTCTTATAGAAAAAAAAATCATTTTCTTCTTCCCTCAGTCATACAAACAAAACACATTGATTCCATTGCTACATACATAATAAAGTAATTGTCTCGATATTCTGGACCCCGGAAGCATCTGGGTGGCTCAGTTGTTTAGCATCTACCTTTGGCTCAGGACGTGATCCCGGGATCCAGGATCGAGTCCCACATCAGGCTCCCTGCAGGGAGCCTGCCTCTCCCTCTGCCTGTGTCTCTGCCTCTCTGTGTGTCTCTCAGGAATAAATAAAATCTTAAAAAAAATATTCTGGACCCTGGTGATGAACAATAAATGAAGAAGTGAAGAGGTATATATGTGAATCTTCTTTGAGTACATTAAATTTACGGGGAAGCTCATATGTACAATAGCATTATACAAGAAACTAGTAGTTTGTAAGGAACTAGGGAGTTACTGAAGATTTTTTTTTTTTTTACATAGAGGGACTCAATGGATTTTTTAAAACCTCCCCAAAATCCATAATACTGAAGAGTGTGTTAAACTTAGTAAAAAAAAAAACTTACCAAGACATTTCATTAACAAAATGAATTGATTATAACTGACCAGAAAAAATAGCTCCCTGTATATTTGCTATTCTGTATTTTTCATAATACTGTTAATCACTGTCACTTCTCCAATAATATTCTTAATGGGCTGCTGTGTGCCAAAAAATGAAAACATTTAATAAAAACACTTTATATGGGCTACCTTAAACTGCTAGAAATAGTAACACTTCTTTAAGGTACAATCTATGGTGGATTAATTTTTATACTCTATTGAAGTATAATACCGATACATAAGTATAGCACGATAAGGTTTTGCAACTATACACTCCCATCTAGCCATAGATTAGAATTTGAACACAGAGATATGAGCACCTTTTAGAAACCTATGATATTCATGTGGGTTGACTTTCTATTAATATATTCGTTAAATAAGAATTTGTTACATGCATTATATGCATAGTATTGTGCTAGATACAATAAGGAATATGAATAACTAGGTAAGATTATATAACCCTAGAAAGAATTGCTTTGAGTTGGAGACAATAAAAGGAGATATGAGTAACCCATTCAAAACATTCTATAATTACATACCTAACCTCTTCCTCAGTGAGGAGAAAAGACTCCAGAAATTACAAGATCAGTCTGACCTAAAATGATTGTCTTGAGAAATGTTTCATCATTTAATGTTGTACCATGAGTAATTTTGAAAACCTACCTTATGTGTTTATGTCCATGCTATATGCTTTTTAAGTTCTTAGAGTCATTACATTTTTTATCAGAATAACATCATAAAAAAGTTATTTTAGAAAGAGTCACCTATACACAGAATAGAATAAACATAATGGAATGAATGAGGGGCAAGTGAAAGATTAGGAGGCTGTTGCAGTAGCTCACACAGGAAGTGATTGTATCTTGCGTTAGGAAACAGAATGAATAGCTAGGGATAAATGAGAAACGTATTATTTAGGATAAATCTGACTTGGTTATTGAATTGATAAGATTAAAGTGGGCTAAATTTGCTGTAATTGTTAATATTGTGTGTGTGTGTATTACTGGAAGAATAATTATACCAGGATCAAGTTAGGAAAATCAGCAAGGAAAGCTTTTTGTTTGCTGTGGTAAAATGAGTTCTACTTTATATTTATAATTTTATGTATATACATATATATGTATATGTATACAATGTGCAATGACCTGTTTCACAATAATAAGAGTTTGGGGATAATATTTGGCAATTCTTATATTCTTGGTGTAATTCTAACCAGTGACAATATCCAGAACCTTCTCCATTAATATTTTAGCCTTAGTGGACAAATGTTATCATGTCCAAACTACCTCTGAAGTCTGGAAAGACTTGGATTAAGCCGCCTGACATTTCACCTCTAAACCAACTAGTTCTGTAGGCTCACCTGGGTCATTTTTTTAACTTCACAGTAACCAGATTGAAGTTTTTGGTCCCCACTTATAATATTGTGGAAAACTTTTACTGTATATGACAGAAAAGCATTCTGGGGTAAAAAGGATTAACCAAAACTTAAGGTTATAGGACACCTGGTTGGCTCAGTTGGTAGATGATGCAAAATTATATTTTGCAATGGAGTAATCGTGATAAAAATTTGGAATCATATTTCTAAATAGTGATGGTAATTTTAAATGCATGAGATTCCAAAAGAAAATAAAATAGCAGTAAGCTAAAAAAAAAAAAGAATATTTATGAGGTGGATAAGGAAGAAAAAAGAGGGAGTTGCCCCACAGGTAAAGGAAGAATCAGAAAATATAATTTTAAATAAAGACAGTTATGGTATTTGGTAAGTCGGGGTTAGATTTCAAGAGAAGCTAATGAAACTTCAATTTCAAGGACCATCACTGGCATGAGCCCCTTCTGGTTCCTGTCCAGGCCTTGGCAGTGTGTTTCCAGAAATTTATTTCTTTTCAAGAGTCCCATCAAAACTGTATAAGCTTCAGCTCTTGTGAAAAATAGATCAGATACTATACAATTTTACTATAATAGCTTTCTCTACTTGATATTAATTTTTTACTCATTTTCATTTAATAATAGTGGTAATACAATAAAAATTATTATGATGTGCTTTTAACACTTAAGCAAAATAAGTTTTTGCTCCTAGTATTCTGATACAAATATTTATTTAAATTTTACATATTTGTGTTTTACATTTTTCCAGAGGTCCATAATTCTAACCTAAATTGCTTGTTCTTTTTCATTTTCTTTTCCACAACTGAGAGGAGAACAGTTAGAAGAAAATATTTCTGCTATCATGATGCATATTAATCACTGAAACATGAAATTGCTCTAATTAAAGTTAGTGTGTATATATATTTTATATCTATATAATATATAGATATAATATAATTAGATAAGGGGTCTTTGAACAGAAACCCACATAAAGCCAGGTTGCAGATTGATTGGTTGATGAGAATGCAATCAGAAGTTCACAGGAACTTAACCCTCTATTTCTGCAAGGAGCAAAGGTTCAGGTGCTTGTCTGAACAAACATTCCATTTACTGTCATAACCCAGTATCACAGTGAAATTACTGGCTGATTTTTTTTAAAGATTTATTTATTTATCTTAGGCAGGGGAGGGGCACAGAGAGAGAGAGAGAATCTTAAGTAGACTCAGTGCTGAGCACGGACCTGACGCCAGGCTCCATCTGAGGCAAAACCAAGGATCGGGTGCTTAACCAACTGTGCCACCCAGGTGCCCTGGCTGATTTTTTTTTTTTTGTATTAAAGATTTAGAAATATAGTTCTTACTTTTAAGGGCCTAGTATTGAAAGTTATTGTTTGATTTCTTGTATCAAATAAAATGACTTACAAACATTAGGAGGTTGGATCAACAGAAATGGACAAACCTCAAAGAGAATGGATTTATTAATATCTATCAATTGTTTCTTTACATTTAAACCCAAATAATAATAACAGATATATGGTCACATAGCTTTTTAAAAATTTAATTTAAAAACTATATATATATAGTTTCTATTTGAAACATTCTATTTGAAAGACTACAAAGAACTTTATAATTCTCAGGAAGTTTTCTTTTTTTCAATGTATAATTAATATGTTACACCACCAATGAATATCTTTCTTTTTCTTGCATATTGAAAACGTCAGTAATAATGCATGTATATATATATATATATATATATATATATATATATATATATAGTGGATCTTTATTATTTGCAGATTCCGTGATTACACATATGCCTACTTGTAAAATATATTCTAACCTCAAAATCAAGGTCCGTTTGCAGTCATTCGTGGATCTGCTGACTGGTAAAAAGTTTAAGTTGCTGGATGAGCATGTTCCCAGTTGAGATTATATAAGGCAATGCTCTGCCTTCATGTTTCAGCTCTCATACCAATAAATATCCTTTTCATAACATATTTAATGCCATGTTTTTCTCATATTTGTGCTTTTTGTTGGTGATTTTGCTATTTTAAAGGCCCCCCAAGTGTGGTGCTAAAGTACTGTCTAGTATTCCTAAACTGCAGGAAGGCTGGGATATGCCTTACAGAGAAAATACATTTTAGATGAGCTTCATTCAAGCATGAGTTATAATGCTGCGAGTTCAATGTTAATGAATCAACGATATGTACATGTATGTATTAGATAAGGGGTCTTGAACAGAAACCACATAAAGCCAGGTTGCAAATTGATTGGTTGATAAAAACGGGATCAGAGGCTCACAGGAACTTAATCCTCTGTTTCTCCTAGGAGCAAAGGTTCTATTTGCCAATTCAGTTTTTGCAGCATGGTCCCTCTGAAATACCTAAGAATAAACAATAGTGTAAATTAAGACAGTCATTGAGGAATTTGTGAATAAGAGGATTTATACCTCTTTATATTTACCTACAAAGCAGTAAATTAGCTATTTCAAAGTCTAAGTGTATAAAATGCTAATGATATTTTTCAGCCCAGCTTTGTAGATCCAGTGGAAAGACAGTGGTTTTATTTATCCATCTCTTTATAAAGATATAAATTATTATTACATGATTATAAGTTTCATGAGGGCAGAAATTTTCTCATTGTTCACGTAAAAATACATAATGACTCGAAAAGTGCTTGGCATACAAAATATACTTATGTACTCCATATAAATGCTCTGCTGTGTCAAAGTTAATTATTTGCATATGTATTTTATTCATACTTTCAATAATTATTTGGGGAGTGTTGACCATATGGCAGACACTATTCTGGGCCTGGAGATATAATAATAAGTAAAGAATATAAAGTCTTTGCCTTCAGGAACTTACAGCTTAAAGCAGTGGTTTCTAGACTTTCTTGCACATTGGAATCACCTACAGATTTTTTAAAACTCCGATACCTGACTCCACCCTACATTCTAATTTAATTAATATATGATGTAACTTGGGCCTTGAGGTCTTCAAAACTTTTCCAGATGATTCTAATGCATAGCAGAATTTGTGAATCACTGACCTAATGTACAAGTTAAACATTAAACAATTACAAATTACTTATTTGAGAGTGATAATAGCCTGCGTTACTTTAATTTTGAAATTCAACACTTTGCCAAAGGCCACAAGCTTACTATGATGTATAGTTCAAATTACATTAATATTTGCTTGCTATTAATATCATTTTCATTTTGTCCTGTATTTTTATCCCAAAAGAAACACTTCATTATGGTATTTTCAAAAACCCAGTTGCTTTTTTCAAAAATAAATGTATCTAAAAGGAGGTGGAATTAATGTAATATTTCAGTTGAGTCAATCACATACTTACCTTTATTAAACAGAGTGGTAAATATTATTTAGTTTTATATAAATCAAGTATCACAGTAATATGTTGTTCTTCCTATTATATAAAAAAAACATTAAAGAGGAATGTTGAGCAGTTCTTTACTCTGACTGTGTGTATGGTCTGTTACTACTTTTTTTTAAATGAAGAAACAATAACTCTCATGTATGTATTTATGTAAGTAGGCTGGGTGGATGGATGGATGGATGGATGGCTAGATGGATGGATAGATACGGTTCCTATCTAAATTTTATGGCCACAATATGTTTGTTCAAAATATTCAAATCTTAACTTTGCACCCAGCTAGTAAAACTGCTGCTATTTTTATTAAACATTATACTTCTTCAGAACATATTTGAAATAGGTACTGGCCAACACTGATAACTTCCTTCCCTTCATTTTGCATAATGCAGCAACTTTGATATCAGAATGCCACCACAATCTTGAATATTCTGACTAACTTTGCTGAGTTGACAGTAGCAACAATGGTAATAGCCATTGTAAAAAGGCGATGCAGAAATAAGTAGCTGTCGAATCCTAACGTCCCTTATATCCAGATTTTTTTATTTTCCGTACAGTATAATCTATATTCCAGTTAATAATTTAGTACTAATCAGCTCCTTATCTTCTGAAAAGGAGAGTCTGTTTTGAATCACAAGGCAACTGACCTTGAAAGTAGGTTTAATATATGCAGATTTCTCCTATCACCATTTCGCTGTTTCTCAGAATGTTTTCTTGGTTACATTTACAACTTGGCTGTACAGTCCCTCTTGGTCTAGCCTAACAGTAACTGATTTCATGCTAATAAAGTCTCCACTCTTTTTTAGTTTTGACTAAAGTCAAAACTTTATCTTATTTATTTCTATAACTACTTTTAAATAATAATCAGATGTTTTAATGAGAAAATCGGAAAAATATGAATAGTTGAAGTAAATCATGAATATTATAAAGAATAGTAACATATTTTTAAACTAATTCAGCTGTTTCATAGGGTGCATCTTTGTCCAGTGTACTTAGATTTTACTAGAAAATGGCATTCTTTTAGTAGTGATGGGAATTATTTGCATTGATCAGATAAAAGATGAATCTAAAATAACAATTTACAATTACTTCCTTGGACTATGGTCATGATTTAAAAAGCAATATAAATTGAACAATGAGCCATGGATAATTATAATTATTTATAAAGAGAATTATAAAAATATGTAAACAAAATCTCCATAAGTTCAGTTTAAATACTAAAAGTTTTCAGCAATTTTAGGTTAGAAGTGTGTTTCAAAATAATCGTAGTAGATCATTTTTAACATTGGGAATGACTTTGATTAAGCGAGTTATGTGGTTCTGCTGATTATTGCTTGATTGTCAGATGTAAAAAGAAAAAAAAGACAAGGGAAATTGTTTTGGTTTATATAAAAATGCTATATAATCTGGACTTTAAGAAAGGATTTATGAAGCTCTTTGAAAATAGAATCTCATCATTACAGTCAGTTCCAAATTTCTTTCTTTGCATGTTGGTAATCACAACTTGCTCTGAAGATTAAAATGTCTGTTTTGTTTCTTTAAATTTTTTAATATGCTTGTTTTCCCTATTAAAGTAGAGAAGAGACAAAATTTCTGTTTCAAAAGATGACTGATGGTTAGGTTAAGACAGTGACAGCAAGGAAAATAATGATTTTTTTTTTTTTTTTAGTTAAGTCATTTTTGAGAAGTGGAAGGTGGCTTTGCTTTAGATTAATACATCACTTTACTGGGCAGTTTCTCTACTTAATGGTTTCCTTACATTGAAAACCACACTGAGCTGATGTGGATAGTTATTCTTCTTCATCTAACCTTTAGAGATCACATTTATGTAATCGTCATACTTGAAAAGGTGAAATACAGAAAGAAGAGAAACTACTAATGTTCTTTTGGTGTTAATATAATATTTTGGCTAACAAAAAGTAACCTCAAAGAAATCAGCTTACAGAACAAAGTTTACTAACTCTAACTTTAAAGTGTAATGTTTTAATATTGATATTAACATTCCAAATTATTTTCATGAAAATTATTTTACATAATTTAGAAAACAGGCTAAGAAAAGTCAAGATCATTTTCACGAAAATTATTTTATGAAAATAACCTTGATTTTTATTACCTGTTTTCTACTTTAACTCATTCTATGAAGGAATGATTAAATCAAATATGGAATATAGAACAATTTAACAGACTTAATAGTCTTACAGATAAGATAGAAATGCTTCTGCTATTATCCTGAATAGTCAATAGTGAAGTGAGTTATTGTCTTCTTTAAACACCATGTAGTTTTCATCTTTAAAGAAATTTAAATATCGTATTTCACATATTGGCTTAGAAAATCATTGCTCTGAGAGAAACATTCTTCAAGAATATAAGTTGCACTTTTTTAAATAGACCTTTTATCTACAAGTCCGTGTCTTTCTCTATGGGGTATTCGCCCTGACCAGGCTAAGAGGGTACATCTTTGTCTACAAACCATGATAGCACCCTGAAGAACAGCAACATTTTGCCCAGCTTACCGAACATATACTACAAAGTGACCTCTGTTAAGAGAGATTTTCAGTAGGTCATAGTTTATCATATACATTTATATTTTTGGACCTAGATTAACTTAATATATTTCTACTTTAGAAAATGTATGCTACTTATTATAAATTACTTGTAGGAATTAGCATGAATTTTTGATGTTTTTCCCAATTAAACCTTTCATAGTAAGCTTAAAAGTACTCATAAATTAATGATGAACGTCGGGTTTAGTAAGTCTCATTTACTTAAGGATAATTGTTTCTATATCACCTAGGCATAAAATTAATATAGTTCTTTTAATAACTACTTAAGCTTTTAATCTAATGTAGCCTTAATGAATGTTACCTATAAGAAGTACTTGGTAAAGCAATAATGAAAAACTCCCTGTATGTTATCCATCTGTCTTTTTCCTGAAAATAACTGAACTTCAATGTGAAAATATGCAAATACCATAACTTTGTGTAATTAAGGTTTATATATTTAAATTATATAATTTTTATTTTGTACAATTATGCCATGGACAATGTTTCCAAAAATCACTTCCACTAAATTATGAAAATTCCACAATCACTATTGTATGGAAAACACAAAAAATACTAAAGAATGTGATATTCGCTTTGATATGAGGCATAACTAGAAATCTAAAAGTAACCATGACTAAAATTGCTTCTCTGACATTTTCTTCTTTTCCTTTTTTCTTTGCTTCCTCATCCATCTCATTGTCCTTCCCCTACTCTTTTTTTAAGCAAATAGAAATATTCTGAATTTAGCCCAATTAACTTTAGAAGTAGAGAGAAGGGATTGGTCATAAGGAAATCAACTACTAACAAGTTATCTCATGTTAAAATCAATATGAGAAAAACTCTAATCTCCCTTTAGCCAACTTCCTGGGTTAACTCAGTTTTCAACTTCCTTTTGTGGAATGTACTAATTCGTTTCCAGGGTAGGCTAACTTCCTTAAGTAGTAGGAATCTTTTTTTTTTTGTTTAACAGCCTTCATTGTTTTATTTTACATTTTTTCTGATTACTGATAAGGTTGATCATTTTCCCATGATATAGTTTAGATTTTCTTCATAAACTAGTTTATTTTATTTTAGTAAGAACAGTAACATGAGTCCTACTCTTTTAACAAAACTTTAAGTGTACAGTACCATATTATTGACAGTTACAGTGTTGTACAGTGATTGTTTATAGCTTATTCATCTTCCTTAACTGAAATTTTATACTTTTTTATTAGCCACCCCCCCCCCCCATTCTTCTCTTTGGATCTATGAGTTTGACTATAGATTTCTCGTTTTGGTGTAATTATGTAGTATCTTTTTCTGTGACTGGCTTATTTTATTGAGCATAATGGCTTTTTTTAAAGGTTTTATTAATTTATTAGAGACAGAGAGAGGGAGAGTGAGAGAGAGAGGCAGAGGGAGAAGCAGGCTCCATGCAGGGAGCCCGACGTGGGACTCGATCCCTGGTCTCCAGGATCACGCCCTGGGCGGAAGGCGGTGCTAAACCACTGAGCCACTGGGGCTGCCCGAGCATAACATTTTTAAAGCTTATCCATGGTGTAGTATGTATCAATAGTTTATTCCTTTTTAAGGCTGAATAGTATTTCATTGTATAGCATACTCTTTTCCTTCCATTTATGGACATTTATATTATTTCCAACTTGGCTATTCTGAATAGTGTTGCAATGTACCCTGACCATCATCTGACCAACTATATATAGTCATCAATTGTATTCATTATGTAGCATGGTTATGTCATCTGTTCTTGTTATTTCATCATGATTTAGTTAAACATTGCATAATTTGCTAAAACATGAATGTTAAAAGAGATTTTTTTTCCCCAATAAAAACCTAGGGGAATACTTTGGAAGTGGCTAAAAGCAAGTTGATTAAAATGTATAAAATGTTTTGAAAACATATAAAATTCTAGAAGGCTTCTGCATTTAGGTTTTACTGCTAGTTTTGACTTTTTTCCTCCATTTTTAAAAAAAGGAAACTAGACATCAAAGGCAGTGTGTGAGATTTATACAAACAAAAATGTAATAAAGAATCACAAGCAGTGAATACTTATTTGAACAAAAAGTCTTGGTTATCCAACAAAACAGTAGCAATTTACAAATTTAAGTCAAATACTCTATTAAGTATGGATACACCATTTTCGCAATTTTATTTTATTTGCTTAACCAGTTCAGTAAACTACCAATCCCAGCATTTAAGAAAAGAAGACTTCTACTGTACTTTGTAATTTCTTGAGACTCTAAAACCTAAAGAGAAATTTCCCTTTGCTAGACTGAGGCTGACTGGATGCTGTGGGTGTTTCCACATCTGAATATCATTAGGAAGACAAACTGCCCACTTGAGGAGATATGCCTGCTATTTGGATCTGCTATATCTTCTGGAAATTCTCAAGTTTTTGACTCTATAAAATGGAGAAAATAATTTACAATAGCGTGGATGGGAAACAGGTTTTATCTTGAAAGCCAGCTCTGATTAATTGCTAATGACTACTTGAGGATCTGTTCTGAGATAAATCTGTAGCCCCTTCTCCACTCAATGAAAATGCCCTGATTCAATAGTGATGCCACTCGTGGGCACGGGATGAAGTAGAACGATAGTGTTGTTCTCTTGAGCTATACCCACACTTCTCTTAGTGTTTTGAGTCCTACAAATTAATGACTGTCTACCTTTTTCTTCTTCTCCTTCTGTTGGAACACTTTTATGGGTGATATTCCTCACCTTGTTTAGTCACTACACAGACGAGAAAGACTGTGGGCTATGCACAGTTCACTGCTTTGGTTCACAAGGAAACATGTCCGTGTTATTTCACCACAAGTGAGAACTAATTCATGCAAATGAAAACCATGGGATACTGTCCATGTCTCCAAAAACCGATTAAGTACAGTTGGCCTTCACTAGAGAGAATCAGTCCCTCAAATAGATCCTTCAGATAGTACCTTCACAATTAGGAGTGCTACAAGATATGAAGACAAGCGGACTATTCCAGTGATCACTGTTTGATTGAGTGAATCTGGATGCTAAAATGACTCCACTGTTTTCTTCACAAATTCTTCACGTGGTTTTGAGTTTATTTTAAGAGACCGGGCTTCCCAGATGAAAAATATAAGTATTTCTAAGATATAATATTCACAAAATTAATGGTATTAAGAAATTGAATTAGAAATATTACTATGCCATAGTTTTTAACAAATGTAGGAAATGAGATTCTGACTTTATATTATATAAATGTGGCTAGAATTCTTTCTTGGAATATAAAATCAATAAACATATTCTCAGAAGTAAAATAAAACCATTGAATACTCTCTTCTAAATGTTCCCCCAAATTCTAAATGTCCCCTATCACATGTGCATGTAAAAGCTATATGTGCTATATGGATGCTAGATATTAGGTTGATGATGGGAATGTATATAGATCCACACGTTAGGGATAATTTTATTTCAGTTTAGGGCCTAGAATTTAATAGCCATTAGAAGCCAAAAGAAACGGAACCTTACTCACATGGTTCTTGTTTATTAGAGTGGCTACAATGTACTAGCAACTGTAGTGGTACTGTCCTTGGGAAGTTTCCAAACATTCAAGGGAGACAGATTCGAATGTAAGTAGATAGTGAAGGAGAATATGTTAAGTCATATTAAGGTTATGTCCAGGCTACTACTGGAATATATCCTAAATCCCCGTCATTTCAAATCATAAATGTTTTACCCCAAAATAAACAAAGTTAGCTTGATTGTACAGTAAGAAAAATTGAAATTGTTAAGTGCCTATGTCAAGTGTCCACTTACCATCTTAACATCAAATTTCTAACAGTAAAAGCCCATCTTTTAGAACATGTGGTAGGTGCTTTCGTCCTCTTACATAGGATAAATCATGCTATAAATGCTTGAAACCCAAGAGATTCTCTCTTCTATTTTTAACTACTTAATGACATCATTTATTGTCTACTGGAAATCAATTTAGGAAATCATGTTAGTCCACTAAGCACTTCAGATAAGGTGATTCCATGAAGCATTCCAAGATTATCACAAGGAATTGCTTTCGCATGCCATAAAAGAGAAAGAAATGAGCAGAATATCGCCCGTGGAGGAGTTTACAGTTTTACAGCTCCTCCCACTGCAGCACATAACCCACTGCTAACAGTTACAGTTAACTTTGGATTACCACTCACAGATCGGAAGCCCAACAGCCATCACACGCACTGGCCTGCGGTGCCACTTGTATGTGTGTCTCTAAATCAATGATGAGGGTATCGGAACCGATACTGGACATGGAGATGGCAAATTACAGCGAGGTTTTGGATCCAACTTACACAACGTTGGAGTTTGAAACTATGCAGATTCTATATAATTCAAATGGTGAGTTCTCATCTGCTTGCAGATATAAAGGAAAGTGGGTATAATGGGAGGGGCAATGCTGAGTGTCCCAGCTGGCAGCTCTGTGTTTTCTTGCTTCTTAAGACCACATATCTGAGCCTGTGCATTTCATCACAAAATTTAAGTTAGTAATGTTATGGCTGGTTTGTGTTGAGACTCTTTAAAAGTCTAGTTATGCATAATAACGTGACCTCAGCATTCCATCATGGGCCAGTTAAGGTAAAAAGAACAGTTTCAGCAGTTACTTTATTTACTGTAAATCACAGTAGTAAGTAATATTGGCAGACTGGCTGTGAAGTACATTTTCTATGCAGTATTTAAAATGACATATGGAACGCTGGAGGCACTTACTGGTCGCCTCCTCCTGTCATTTCAGTTCTCCATGGCCACTGATGAGAAACTGCATCTAAAATCCCTATCAAGTTTCTGCACCAAACACAATATGAAAGGAATTAAAGGCTTATATTATAACCTTACTACTTGACAAGCTAATGTTTAGCCTCACGAAGCTCTTGGCATTTATCTACTGTAACTTTTTAACTTTAAATAAGGCATGAGTTGTTTAGAGTTCATGTCTTTATATAATACAGTTTACTGTTGACTTTGTATTTAAATTTTTCCCAAAGTAAAATCTTGTCCAAGATTACTTATAATTGTTAGAACACCTGAAATCTACTAATTATGTATACTTTGAAAAACCTGTGTGTGTGTGTGTGTGTGTAGTTCAGGACTGAGAATGTATCTTGTACTCAGGATATGGGAATGTTCTGCTGTGCTCCTCTATTTTACAACTGCTGTTCTCATTATATTTATAGTAAACAATAGCTTATTAGTGCAAATATTCTTTTTAATCATCAGAAGATGAATTCTGAAATTTTAGCACAAAGAGAATTAAAAGAAACCTGTAGTTCAAATCTTAGGAAGTCAGTTTTTTATTCCTTATGTTTAGATTTGACTAGAGATATTTAATACTATTTGTCTCAAGAGGATCATGATTTTTTTAAAAAGACTCTATATTACTAAATAAGGACAGATTTAGCATAAGTATTTACCATAACTGAATTTTGTGTTGTCTCACTTGTTTGTTTTGTAATAATATTAACAATATGTAAGTATGGCATTAAACAGAAAGCAAGAGTTGAATTTTTCATATTTCCATAATCTCCTAGAATACAATCAATCCTAACACTTCTGTCATATTTCTAATATCTATTTTGTGTATGTTACCAAAAAGAAGAATTCCTAGCTTTAAACTCTGTAACATCACATGATAAACCCTTAAACATATTCACATTAAGGTTTTTCTCAACTTGACCAAATTCTATATGGTTAATGTCTGTCTATTCAGAAGTTTTAGTAAGTAGAATATGTGTGTTTTCACAGAATATAATTGGTGCATGACAGCCTTTATTTTATCTTCTGTTATATTCAATATATGGCAAATTGTTATTATGCCTATATTATCTTACAATTTTATAAATTTTTAAAAAGATTTTATTTGTTTATTCATGAGAGACACAGAGAAAGAGAGAGACAGAGAGGCAGAGACACAGACAGAGGGAGAAGCAGGCTCCATGCAGGGAGCCTGACATGGGACTCGATCCCATGTCTCCAGGATCACACCCTGGGCTGAAGGCGGCGCTAAACCGCCGAGCCACCCAGGCTGCCCCAATTTTATAATTTTTAGTAAATTACCTTAAAATATTCATTGTCTTTTGAGTACATACAGATTTTAAAGGTATAATCAATAATGTTAATCCATTTAAGAAATATTTAAATTAAAATATTTATGTGGATTTCTTAAAGTCTCTTCCTTCAAAACTATGGATTAGACACGTACTTTATGCCAGACACAGTTCTGAGAGCTGGAAGACAGGGGTGCATACGACAAATCTGAGTTCTCTAACATCATGAAGTTTATATTCTATAAGTAAAGCGGGATGATGAAAGAACATACCAATACATAATATAATTTTTAAAAATGAAATAGTTATTTAAAAAATAATCAGGGTTCTAGATTCTACTTGAAAGGCAGATGAACAATGACTCTTAGATGTGTGTTCAGAGAATATTTCACAGAAAGTGTGAGATTGGAGCAGAAATCAAGTAGCCAGCTCAAAGGCTTTGTTGGGGAAGAACTATCCTTCCGGCAGAAGGAACAGCAAGTTCCTGAGATGGGAGCAGACTCCAAGGGGGTTAAAATGGCAACACTGTTGAGCAGTGAGCCAATGGAAAGTAGTACCAAGTAATGGGATTGGAGAGGTTGGAGGGGGCTTTAACACACAAGGCTTTATAGCAGCCCTAAGATGTATAGGCTTTATTCTGTTTCTGAGGGTTAGGTACAGAAGGCTAATATGATGTGACTTTCTTATTCCAAGAGCACTTTGGGGTAATAAACAGTCGGGGAGCAAGGGTGGAAACAGAAAAATTAGATAAGAGGCTATTGCAGTAATTTAGGGGAAAGATTATAGTTGATTGGATAAGGGTGGCTATGGTAAAAGGGAAGAAAATATGGATTCGATATGCCTTTCAAATATAGACTTAGTATTAGATTGGATATGAATAATGAAGGAGAAAATCCAATGAAGACCACCAGGGTATTGGTCCTAGGTACTGGATGGTACCACTGAGTGACATGGAGAAGACTGAAGGAAGAACAAGTTCAAGGGGAAAAATAGAAGAGTTCTGGTTTTTGAAACATTAATTTGCAATTCTTATTAAACCTTAAGGTGAAGTTGTTAAATAGGTATTCGGGCATTTCAGACTGATACCCGTGGAAGACATCAGAGCTAGAGATAAAATCTGTGGATTTTCTCTCATACATTTGTATTTAACATCATGGGATTAGAAGAGCTTTCCTTGGGAAAGAGTATATTTGGAGGGACTGAGACCTATGGTGTCCCAAAGTTTGAGTTTCAGAAATAAGAGAGGGAAGACTGGAATGGGAGGGGCAGAAGTGGCCAATGGTTCAAGGGAGAGCACAGGTATGCTCCAAGAGGTTAAGGAATGGACTGCTTTGAGCCTGTGAATCCATTAGTAGGGTAATATAAATCAGAAATACTCTGTATTAACTTGAAGCCTACTCTGCTTTTTCTTTAACAGATAGCTCTGCTCCAGAGACAACAAGTATGAATGCCACAGACAATGGTGTCAACTGTCTATGTGCTATATGTGGGGACAGAGCCACAGGAAAGCATTATGGAGCATCAAGCTGTGATGGGTGCAAGGGATTCTTCAGACGCAGCATACGCAAGAGTCACGTATATTCCTGCAGGTATTTGAGATGCTCCTTTTGAGAAAGTTACTTTGAGAGGCATTTCAAAATGGTGTGCAAGAAGTAAGGGAATAAAATCAGAGCTTTTGGGGCACCTGGGTGCCTCAGTTGGTTAAGTGCCCAACTCTTGATTGTGGCTCAGGTCATGAGATCAAGCCCCACATCAGGCTCCCCACTCAGCACAGAGTGCTTGTCCTCTGCTCCTCCTCCCACTCACTATCTCGCTCTCTCTTAAATAAATAAATAAATAAAAATCTCGCTCTCTCTTAAATAAATAAATAAATAAAAATCTCGCTCTCTCTTAAATAAATAAGCAAATAAATAAAAATCAGAGCTTTCATGTTTCTGTAATTCTAAGACAAAATCCATAAGCTGTGTTAAAAGGATATGTGGATGCCAGTGCAGGTTATATTCCCACAAGTGGTTCATTTTTTATGAAATATTTTAGACTTAAAAATGTATTTAAAAAATCCACATACTTATCACCCAACCTAGGCCAATATAATCAAAGCCTCTAGTGAACACACCTCTTGTATCACTTTCTCTCTTCTTTCCCAGGGATAACTACTGTCTGAAATTTGGTGTTTGTCTTTTCTTGTGTTCTTTTATTGTTTAACCACATATTCACGGACCAATGGACATATTTAAATCTGTGTGTTTTCCTGCACATTGATTTTCTTTTCGACATCTCTACATCCTAAGTCTTTTGAACAAGATTATAAAAGTGGGGATGATTTCTGGTAGCTTGTCAATGTAAATGAATGAAATTAAATTTTCAGTCCTAAAATTTTAAATGTATTTCTCATGCCACAATTTTGCCATTGAATTTAATGTTTTGTCTAAAATGTATTTAACTATACTGTATATGTCACATGTTTCTACTAGGCTTTTAAAAAAATAGTATCTAGTCAACATCATAGTGTAAGTTAGGATTAAATATTCCACCTCAAGTATTCAGAGCGACAGTTCTGGAATGCAGATTACATCTATGTGAAATATGGACTATTAAAAAAATGACTGAAGCTAACAGAAAAATATCAATGCTCAGTTGATGAAAAGCATGTTGCTGTGTTGTTTTATGAACAAGCTAGACATTTGGAAAGAAGCTCCCTCTCTCGCAATCTGTTGCCATTTTGTTTCTAGGAATCTGGGAAAAGTTAATATATAACTCTCCAAATATCTAACTAGTGTTCTCTAGTAATTTTTTCCAGGAGAGCTTAAAGTTGGTTTTTAAAAAAATGTTAGTTATCTACTTTAAAACCTTCTTGATAAACAAACAAAAATATATTTAGATAATTCTTGCTTTTATGTACATCAAAGCTCTAGAGACAAAATATAAACCAAGTAAATTTGCCTCATTATTTTTTTTAAGATTTTATTTATTCATTCATGAGAGACACAGGCAGAGGGAGAAGGAGGCTCCATGCAGGGAGTCCGAGATGTGGGACTCAATCCTGGGACTATAGGATCATGCCCTGAGCTAAAGGCAGATGCTCAACCGATGAGACACCCAAGCATCCCAGATTTGCCTCATTAAAAGCATTTTCTCTAATTTCTATAATTACATTAAATATTCAGTGCTTTTTAAAAATTAAGAATAAAAATAAATACAAAATAACATGTAAACAATATATTTTGAGTCATGTGTTCTATTGAAGATGAAATACATATATATGAAAAAATGGTGTGATCCAAACAACTAATCCAACAAATACTTTTAAGAATCAGAAAATAACAGCACCAAGATTTCTTCCCATCTTGTATGGGAAAAATGAGAAAGGAGATTCCCATAGCAACTCTTGGAATTTAAAAAATACTCCCACCACATGGACAGTTTAACTCCTCACACCTTCCCATCATGAGTATTGCTGCCAACTTAGCCTTCTTTACATATTTTGGTATTAAGCAAATGCTATGATTTTCCATTTGGAAAATAGTTATTATAATGATGAAAGTGTAGGAGCATCAAGGTCTTTTAAGCTCAGATTTTGCTGGTCTCAAATTGATCCATTTCCTCAGATGTACAAATTTCATTTCCACCCTAACTTCCGTCACACAAAAGTTGGGCTTTCCTTCCCAAAGCACTTTAAATTGCTGATTCAATACTTCTTAAATCACGTTTCCTTTATTATGACTATTTGCAAACTTGTATGTATACACTATTAGATTGTTGCTTCCCTGAATGGAAGAGACAAGTCATATTCCTTTGTTCAATCCCTACCCCAGGATCTTGTAACAGAAGGTGCTTAACATGTTTATTTAGTTCTTGCATCAATGTTAGTTGAGTGTGTTTCCATCTGGTATATATTGGTAATCTAGTTCCCTCTCCCGAAGTCTCCTCAGCCATGAGTTCCCAAGTGAACAATTCTTTTTTTTTTTTTTCTCCTCATACTGAAGATATATCTCTCTTCCCACTCAGTTCCTTTATAGGAGGCTTTATATTTGCTCCATTTGAAATGGCTACCCATCATTTTTAGAAGAAATATCTTCTTTTATAGATCACTAGAAATGTTCTTTTATTCTCATCATTAATAATTAGCCACAAATAATCAGTATTATAGCAATACATGTAGATGTGGGTAATTTTATGACACAGTTTTGAAGAAATGTTATTATTTTACCATATGATTGAATAATATTTGCCCCAAAACCACAAAAGTACATTCACACAACTTTAGTCTAAAAAAAAGGAAAAAAATCCTTCCAATTTGACAACCGTAAATTAATTTGAGATTGTTAAATACCATCCCAAGTTCCATCAAGAGTGAATTAGTGGACCTGGGAATTAAGTTCACATCTAATTCCATAGACCGTACTCTTTTTTATTCTGTGTAAAATTCAAGTTTTGAGTATGTTCGCAGAATTGTGCAACCATTACCACCATCAACTTAGAACATTTTCATCACCCTGTAGAGACCTACCCTTAAGCTGTCCCTCTCCATTTCCCCTAACTCCCTCCCTTCCAATGACAGGCAAGGACTAATCCACTTTCTGTTTCTATGGATTTGCCTCTTCTGGACATTTGATAGAAATTAAATTACAGGCACACCTCACTTTATTGCACTTTGCAGACATTGCTTTTTTTTTTTTTCCTCTTCAAATGGAAGGTTTCTGGCAACCCTGCATTGAGGGAGTGTTGGCACCATTTTCCCAACAGTATTGGTTTACTTTGTGTCTGTGAGTCATATTTGGATAATTCTTGTAATATTTCAAACATTTTCATTATTACTCTGTTGATTATGGTGATCTGTGATCAGTGATTGTGGCTCGTTGAAAATTTAGATAGTGGTTAGCAGTTTTTAGTAATAAAGTATTTTTGATTAAGGTATAACACTGCTATTTTAGACAATACTCTTGCACAGTTTATAGATTACAGTATAGTGTAAACATAACAATATACACTGAGAAAGCAAGAAATTTCAGTTGACTCACTTTATTATGATACTTGCTTTATTGTGGTGGTCTGAAACCGAAACGGTAAAATTTCTCAGGTATGCCTGTATATAAAACGTAGCCTATTGTGTCTGACTTCTTTCACTTAGAAGTGTTCTCAAGGTTCATCCATGTTTGTAGCATGTATCAGTACTCCCTCCATTCTTGTTCATTGCCCAGCAATAATATCCATTGTCTAAGTATACCACATTTTATACAGCTGATGGGCATTTGGGTTGTCCCTGCATTTTGGCTGTTATGAATAATGATGATTTGGACATTTGTGTACAAGTTCCAATGGAAACATAGGTTTTCATTTCTTTTGTGTATATACCTAGGAGTGAAATTGCTGGGTCATATGGTAACTCTAATGCCTAACTTCTCTTAAAAAGTGCCAAACTTTCTTTGCAAGCAGCTGCATCATTTTATATTACAAAAAAGCAACTTATAAGGGTTCCAATTTTTCCACATCCTCATTGACACTTGTTAGTATCTGTTTTTTTTTTCCTTTTATTTCTGATTATAGTCATTTTATTGGGTGTGAGGTAGTACCAATTGTGCAGAGACCATACTCTAAATGCTGTTCTCACTTGACTCTGAATATGTAATTTGGCAGAGTAGATTTCAATCGCATGTGAGGAACATTTAAAATTAATAGAAGAATATTTAAAAAGAGAAAAGCATAAAAGTGCAGAGGAATGAAGTTCTGATATATTCTCCATTACACTGAAATCATTTAGTAATAAGCAATTAGAATTCACATGCCAAAGAGTTTTAAACTAGGTTTGGCTTTTGTGACTCAGGATAGAAGTAATAATGTATACTATGTATACTGGCAGAAAGTGAGATATCATTCAGGTTTGTTTTCTTATAAAGACTACATGAGAATGGGGGGGGGGCGGTGCATGGGTGGCTCAGTTGATTAAGCATCTGCCTTCCACTCAGATCATGATCCCAGGATCCTGGGATCAAGGCCTGCATCAGGCTCCGTGCTCAGCAGAGAGTCTGCTTCTCCCGCTCTCTCAGCCCCTCCCCTTGCTTGTACTCCATCTCAAGTAAATAAATAAAATCTTGCAAAAAAAAAAGAAAAAAGAAGTGAGGCTTGTATTTCCATGTATATGCTGATCATTAGACTGGAAAATTTGCAGGTAATTGTTATTACACATTCTTCCTGTTGGGCCAAATTTGACCTTACTTATTTTATGCAAGATCTGTTTATCTGTTTATTTGTGCATGTTTGTTGTTGTTGCTGTTTTTGATAAATAGTTTTCTGCAAACTAATATATCTTTGTTTGATATTATAGGTTCAGTCGGCAATGCGTTGTTGACAAGGACAAAAGGAATCAATGTAGATATTGTCGATTAAGAAAGTGTTTTAGAGCAGGAATGAAAAAAGAAGGTAACAATATATAGTATAATAATGATAATTATTGATGAAAAGTGTTATACACATACATCTTCATTTAATCATAACTTTTCACAGGAGTTCTGATTTTCCTCAGTGAAGAATCTTTAATTCCCTGAATTTAAGAATTTACCCAAGGACACTGACACCAGTCTCTGATGACTATCTGATTCCAGACACTATTACCTCTACTACTGTGATATACCTGGAAACAAAATCATTATCTAAATAATATCCTGATATCCAGTTCAAAAGACAAAAGGCAAAATCTATTAATAGGTTGAAATTATAAATGTATTTTTAAACACACTTTTGTTGACAATAACAATTGAATATCTTTATTCATCTCATAAATATTGATTGAATGTTTGCTTTTTGTTCATTGATTTATCTAAAAAATACTTATTGAGCACTTCCTTCTAAAACCTGTTCCAGATGCTAAGGCTTCAATAGTGAACATAACTGAAAAAGAATCCTTCCTCTCAGGGAGTTTATAGTCTATGGAGAAACAGAAACAGTGGACTAGATATTCTATTTTAGTGTACATTAATTTCATTTTGAACATAGTAAATAATCTTATTATATTATCTGACATTTTTACTATGGTTAATTTGGAAACAAATCTGTTGAACACATTTTAACATTTGGCAGAGGACAGCCACTGCCAACATAATATGCTTATCAGTTTTGTCACATGCTTATGCCTATTATATACAAAGAAATATTTTTCAGGACTATTTCAGAAACCATAAAAAAATGAAATCAAGTTAATATACTATGGAAATGTAAAACATATCAAGCTTACCTTGAACCTAGTTTTGTCATTGTCACAATATTTTAAATAGACAAAAATTCCTTTGGTTTCATTCAGATTGCTCGTCTCCAAGAGAAGGCAAAAGGAAGTTTACAAAATTAAAGGAGAGGCATTTTGTTATTATAAAATGACTTATTTCTAATGGCCTATTTCATAGTTTATGAGATTAATTACATACTTCATCAAACAACTTCATCTATTTCTATTTGAATTCCAGCGTTACTCCTACAAAAGTATAAGGAAGTCACAACCCTCTATTTCCTTTAAGAGTTTACAAGTTTTGGGCAGCTCGGGTGGCTCAAGGGGTTAGCGTCTGCCTTCAGCCCAGGGCACGATCCTGGAGACTCAGGATCCAGTCCCGCATTGGGCTCCCTGCATGGAGCCTGCTTATCCCTCTGCCTGTGCCTCTGACTCTCTCTCTCTCTGTGTCTCTCATGAATAAATAAATAAAATCTTAAAAAAAAAAGTTTACAAGTTTTGAAATAAAATTACTTTAAAATAGTTAAATTATGTCTCCAACCATTCATAGAATAATGCATTAGTTTTTTTCTAAATAGATTAGGAAGAAACTTTTGGGCTTCAAAGTAGATATATTTCTCATATTTACAGTAATGGCATAATATCAAGGTTATTCAGATAGAAACCTATATAAACATGGTTTTATGTCAAAAATGATAGCAGTAAAACGATTACAAATGTTCACAATATCTTGCCGCATTTCTGAGGATTGATCATGTAAATGAAATTCATAAAAGCATAGCTTACTTTTTAATTTTTTATCTCTACATATGCATTTCCATATGAGTCAGTTTAGTCTGAAAATCAATGACAATTTCTATGGGGAAAAAACTGTAAGCTACCAGTAAATATGATTTTAAGATAAAATATTAATGATACACTCCAACTTAAACACTACTCACTCTTAAAGGCAAAAGTCCAGTATTTTCTCTCCCAGATTAATGGGTTGATGGTTGATACTAAGTTTTGGGTAAATAGTAGATTTTGGCATCCTTAGAAATTGGTGAATCTCTTTACAGAAAGAATAATTGCATCATAATTTCTAATAGTTTTACATCTTATCTCTCCAGCAGAATAGAATAGAGCATTGATATAAATAATTTAGGGGTACAGGCCTTGTTTTCATCCTTTTTGGTTAACGGAATATAGAATCTCCGAAGTTTTAAAACTTAACATGGAAAGGCATCTGGAAGACTCAGTCACTTTAGCATCCAACTCTTGGTTTTGGCTTAGGTCGTTATCTCCAGGTCGTGGGATCCAGCCCCACATCAGTCTGCTTGAGATGTTTTCTTTCTCCTTCTGCCTTTCCTGCTTCTGTGGTTGCTCTCTCTCTCTCTCTCTCTCTCTCTCTCTCTCTTTCTCTCTCTCAAAATAAATCTTTAAAAAATAAGTAAATAAACAAAATCTAACTTTGATATATACAAGGTAATACTCCCTCTCTCACTCTTCCTTATATTTAAAATGTAGTTTTCAATAAGGAATTTCAATAAGGAATTCAACACACATTGCTTTTCCTTTCTTTTCTGCAACAAGTAGATCTGGCTCCCTCTAAGAAGCTTTTTATATAATACTGAAGATGTCTCCACCTTTCCAAAATGCTGATGTTCAAATCTCAGTCTCCTCAAAAAACACCCCTTACTGTAACTTTTGCTTTATTAATAATGTTTGTAAACTGTCCCAAGGACATTGTTTCATGAGAGATCATAAGATTGCAAACTTAAAACCACCTTAACTAAATAAATTTACTTTCCATTTCTGTTACTATTTTAGAAAAAAAAATATGAACATTTCAAAATCTATGACTCATATCTTCTGACAGTGAATATAATCTTTGAGTTGGTCAATCGTAGGGGCAATTCTCTTCCTCTACTTATCTTACAGTTTTATTAACTTGGAGAGAATGGAAGGCCGTCCTATTACAGATACAGCATGGTTGAACTGACTGACCCAACACTTTCTGACACGCATATGATCATGAAGCTTCAAAAGGCAATATTTCATGAATTCTAATGACAGGACTGGCCTTCTACTTTTTGAAAGTGGTACAAAATGATAAATATCTTCAGTTGTACCATACTTTCCCCTCTGCCCCTTAGCCCCTTCTTATTTTTTATACTATTACTTTTAAACTTTGAACTGTTTTCCTGACATATATCGAAAAGAACTGACCAGTGAATACTGTGATTTTTCTCCCCTAGCTGTGCAAAACGAACGTGATAGAATAAGCACCAGAAGAAGCACATTTGATGGCAGCAACATCCCCTCCATTAACACGCTGGCACAAGCAGAAATTCGGTCTCGCCAGGTAACTTGCTGCACTTCAGTATCTAGTCCTGTTCAACAGAATCAAATGTCTATTTAGGCATAATTAGAAAATAATTTGAGTTCATTTAAATGGGCTCATTTCTAAAATAAATTACAGTTTTACTTTGAAAATATTAGATGGACTATTGACTTAATTTTGATACTTCCTGAACAACTTCTGTCTTTAAACAAAAAAAATGCAATGCATTTCAGTCTAATATTGTTAAATAAAAGTTTGTTTACAATGTTGATTTAAAATACTAAATGCATAGCACAATGCTCTGGGGACAGTAGGTTGTTTACTAATAAAATCTGTCAAATCAGTTACTATGACTTTTGGGGAGCTTGGTTCCCATCATCATCAGAGCTTCCTTCCATGAAAATGGTTTCTGAACTCAAGAACTCATCTTGGCATCTGCTTTGGAAACAAATATTTAAGGGAAGAGCCAGAATTCAGAAACCAATGAAGAAAGTTAATTATTTTAAATTCCTAAATGAGAATATCAGTTCCAAAGTCTAAAAATATCTGTCATTAGTTGTATACATAAAAATAAATCATTTAAAAATCAAATGAAGAGGGCAGTCCGGGTGGCTCAGCGGTTTAGCACTGCCTTCAGCCCAGGGCGTGATCCTGGAGACCTGGGATCAAGTCCCACGTCGGGCTCCCTGCATGGAGCCTGCTTCTCCCTCTGCCTGTGTCTCTGCCTCTTTCTCTCTCTCTCTCTCTCTCTTTCTCTCTCTCTCTCTGTCTCTCATGATTAAATAAATAAAGAATCTTAAAAAAAAATCAAATGAAGAAGGATGACTGGATGGCTCATTCAGTTGAGCATCTGACTGGATCTCAACTCAGGTCTTGATCTCAGGGTTGTGAACTCAAGCGCCATGTGGGCTCCACACTGGACATGGAACCTACCTTAAGGAAAAAAAGTATCAAAGAAGAAACCTTTGAAGACAGTTTATTTTAGCATTGCCCCATTAGAAAAGTTAATGATATTTCTCTATTATAAAAAATGATGAAATAGCTAACTATTAATCAGGTTCTATAATGAGTCAGCACAACTACTTTCTATTTTGATAGCATGAGGGTGGAATGATGAGGCTAACATCACCATTATCATCAGTACTGAAGATTACTTGATGATCCTGTAGAGCATTTACCGAATACCTTAAAAGGAAGCTGTGAAGAAATAAACATAAGCATAGAAAGTCACACTCCCCCACATACATGTCCAAAAATTAAGTTTATAAGAACTTTAAGAAAGTAGTTTTTAGCCGAAAAACATTTTAAAACTTATATTTTTATACAGTTCAACCACTTAGAAATCATATATAATTTGAAAATTTTTTCCACACATTAAGCTTTTCAATATTGCTAAGTCAAAAGTTGGTTTCTTAATTTTACTTTGATGGCCTCCCTTTAATGCAGCAACATAACTAGTTCTGGCTTCTCTTCTAAACTTTTTTCTTCAGTTTAGTAAACTATATCCACTGAAAACATTTTCCTCATATATTTCAAAAAGTTATAGATAGGCTTTCTTAGTGGAAATACCATTTTTTAATTAAAAATAATATCACAGAGCATATTCATGTGACTGTGGCATATCGTTTTGTATAGTCATTGTGAATTAGGAAAATCCTGAAAGTTGAGTAACATATTTTATGGTTTTGCCAGTGAGAGAAAAAAAAAGGTACTGCTCCCAGAATATGGTACTGTGCAGTGAATGTTTCCTTTCTTTCCTTTCCTTTCCTTTCCTTTCCTTTCCTTTCCTTTCCTTTCCTTTCCTTTCCTTTCCTTTCTTTTTTTTTTTTTTGTAAAGATTTTACCTATTTATTCATGAGAGATACAGGGAAAGAAGCAGAGACACAGGCAGAGAGGGAGAAGAAGCAGGCTCCCTGCGGGGAGCCCGATGTAGGACTCGATCCTGCGACCCTGGGATCACACCATGAGCCAAAGGCAAATGCTCAACCACTGAGCCACCCAGGCGTCCCACAAGTGAATGTTTTCAATTTAGCTTGTGCCGATAGGTATTTTTTTTTCTCAATTTTAAAATGTTTCATATATCTCAAGATACTGTGGCAATGAGAGTGCCCACTTCAAAGGTGTTTACTTATTGCAGTCATGGAAGTATTGCTCACATATTATGTTAAATGAAAAATTAATGTGATCTTCTTAATGCTAGATCTCAGTCTCAAGCCCTGGTGCAAGCACTGACATAAATGTTAAGAAAATTGCCAGTATCGGTGATGTCTGTGAATCTATGAAACAACAGCTCTTAGTCTTGGTGGAATGGGCTAAATATATTCCTGCCTTCTCTGAGTTACCACTGGATGATCAGGTATAAATTAGAGGATTTGATGAATGCTTTTGGAAATGTCTTTGGAACTTTGCTAAGTTTTTGTGTTTTTTAAATTATATGTGTAATAGATTTGACCATCTTTAACAAAGGTTAAATAATGAGAAAAATAATTGGTTTTCTTGTCCATTCAATTTGTTCTCTCAAGAGGCACAACTGTTTAACTTCTCTTTTAGGGGTCCTGCAAATGTATTAATTGGGTGAAGTTGAGGAAGACACGGTTCTTCCCTTTTGGAGTTTAAAAAGCTTAAGTAAAGAGGAAAAACAAATAGCAAGGAACTGCCATTGTGAGAAAAGTATTGGCAGAGTAAATATCTGGGAGGCAATGGTACACTATTGTGTCGTGGTGTTTATGGAAGGTTCCATATAAAATTCCACCGAAATACCAGGCCACTCCTGGACAGAAACCACATAGGTTGTGTTGGTGTCTTTGTAGGTACTTTATTCAGTTAATATAAAAGTTTGCCTTTTATGTTGTCAATTTTATTCTAACACTTACTATATAAAAATAATAGGTCTGGCAAAAATGTTTCTAGAATCATACTCTGAAATCTACAGAGAAATAGAATTCAGATACAATTATCTTTCCCTAATACATATATTTTCATATTTTGTCAGATATATCTTAAGACATTTTAATTAATAGTTAAGAATTTTAATTTCCTAGTCTGTAAAAACTAGATGATTAGCTTCAGATTCATTTTGAATGCCTACATCTAAGTAGTTAATATTTTGTAGATGAAATTTGAAAAATTTTAATTCCCCACATTGAGTAAACCATAGTGTGTATTATAGCCAGTGCATATTTTTGCACCCTCTGACCAGTCCTTGCTCTTTACCACTAATATATAAAAACAAAGAAACAATGAAAAGGAAAGGTGCATGATTGTTTAAAAACCCAAGAAAGGCAAAATATTTACACAACCAGAATGAAAAGTGATCATAGGAAGTTAGCAATTATATTTCTAGGACAGTGTTTCATATGGTGACCAAAAAAAAAAAAAAGTGCTATGAAATCTGAAATCATTCTTAAAGTATTCTGTAACTGCCTTCCTGGTGTGAGTCATGGTTATTGACATACCATAAAGATAGCTGGCTCAGAAGGTTATTTCAGAGTGAATAATGCTAAATTGCTAAAACCTACGTGTCTCATCCCAAGCCATATAAGTAGGGTTATGTTATTTATCAGTTTTATATTTTTATTACCACTCCTCTTTAAAAGTTGCTGACTTATGTATGAAGACGATGATTTAAAAATTTGAAAACTAAAATCCAGTAACCCGTCAGAAATAGTTTTTATTTACTAAATGACACTTGAATACTAACAATATAATTAATAGCCATGGGTTGGCAAATACCCATTGTGGTTAAGGCACTAGCGAAGTAGCTTGCAGTTGCATTATATATCATATTATTTTATTTAATCTTCTCTGGAGTTCATGAATGTTATTATCTCCAATCAACAGTGTTTCAAACTGATCCTAGATCAGTGAAATTCACTCAGGAAATTCATCAAACAAATATTTAGTAGGACTACAGTTCAGTGTTAGGAACTGTAAGGATTTGGCAGTAAAAAATACACATTGCGTCACTATTCCCATAAAGTCTGCACTCTCTTTGGGAGAGACAGACAATAAAAAATATACAGATTATGACTAAGTGAATTCTAGGTGGGGGAAGTTCTATAAAATGGAATGGAATGAGTTGTTGGAGAATGACTGGGGTGGGATGGTAAGACACACTTTAAATTGGAGATCAGAGATTTTTCCTGACACCTGAATGACAAGGGGCCAGGCATGCCCAGATCTGAGGACAAAGCATTCCAGCAACAGGAACAGCATGTTCAAAGGCTCTGAGGCAAGTAGGAGTAATGTGCCTGGATAAAAGTGAGTAAGGGCTGTCACAAGATGAAACCAGAGAAGTGAGTGGGGGGCAAAGCATTGAGCTAGCCCCCGTGAGGCCACTGTTAAGGAGTTTGAGTTTTATTGTAAAAACAATAAGAAGCCAGTGAGAAGTTTTAGCAGAGGAGTGATATTAAGTGATTATTATTTTACAAATATTATCTGGGAAACTCCATCAAGAAGGATTTAGGATTGGGCAGCCAGAAAGGAAGCAGGAATATGCATTAGCTCAGTGAAGGGCCTTAAGGCAAGCAAGAAGAAGAATGGTAAAGGCTCTGGCTGGGGTGGTAGCAATGGAGAAGCAGCACCCAGATTTGCTGTACGATTAGAAGAATAAAAATGGACTCTGTTTCTGACCTGAACAAGCATTTCGGGTGATGGGGCCATTGACTAAGATGCTGAAGATGTTGGAGACACATTACTTTGATGTGTTATATTCGGAATGCTTCCTGTTCTTTGGGCTGGAGATGTTAAAGTAGGCAATTGAGTACACACGTAAGGCTTAGTTGAGAGCTTAGTGCAAAGAGAGGTTCGGTCTAGAAAGTGTGTCAGCAAGCAAATCACTCATCCTCTTCTCAGTATGTCACAAGTCTTTGCGTTGTTTTTATTTATTCAGTTTATGTGTAACAGAGTGTTTTACATATATTTTCTTATGTTGTCCTCATGACCACACTTTGAGATTTTTATCATTGCCTCCCTGTGAGAGATGAAAACAAATGAGTCCCAAACCTTCAGTTTAGTTTATCTAAGGTGAAATAGTAGTATGTGGCCAAGCCACATGTGAATTCTGATTTGTTTGATTCTATTTCACTCCAAAACACTTTTCTTTCTTTTTTGTTCTACTTTTTTGTTTGTTTGTTTGTTTGTTTCCATTGTATTGACTTGGAAGTTTTAGAAATTTTGAAAAGTAAAACTCTATTGACATGCTAAGGTGGAAAAATAGAAGCGTTCACGATGGCAAGTATCTATGAAGACTATAGTTTATTAAAACAAAACAAAAGGTCCCAGACTTAAAGAACACGGAGTTAATCAGATATATATTATAGCGTCTTTTAATCACTATATTTTATAATTAATTGTTAAACTTGAAATTTTTCATTCAGGTGGCACTGTTGAGAGCTC
Source organism: Canis lupus dingo (assembly GCF_003254725.2). Lineage (NCBI taxonomy): Eukaryota > Metazoa > Chordata > Mammalia > Carnivora > Canidae > Canis > Canis lupus. Next base: position 23,976,338 of record NC_064271.1, read on the forward strand.
ACGCAGGGGAACATTTACTGCTTGGAGCTACAAAGAGATCCATGGTGTATAAAGATATTTTGCTTTTGGGTAAGTTTTTTTTTTTAATTTAAGAAGAAATTATGCATGCTTCATCCTTACACAGGATCTATTCTGTATGTAACAAGCATTCGTAGACACTGTCAAATGGTACTCTCACTTCACAAATTGGATTTAATTGATATTGTCCTCACTCAAGGCCCTATATTTCCTTGACTTGATTGCAAGGAAGTTTAGAGGGCATTGAGACACTCAGGGTTATCAGTGAGATGATGGATGTTAGCTGAACCTATTATGGTAATCATTTCACCATATATGTAAATCAAACCATCATGCTCTACACCTTAAATTTACACTGTGATGTGTGTCAATTATTCCTCAATAAAACTAGGGGAGAAGGTTTAAAAATAAAAGAGATGTTGCTCAATAAAGGTAAATTGAATTATGTTTAAATCATATCAGGACAAAGAATTAGTGATTCATGTGACCACTTTATTGGAATCTCAGTTTTGTTTCACATTCTTTCAGTGTCTACTTAATACTTATAATTATATTGTTTTATACACTTCCAAGGAACATGTTTATTTCCCATAATCTTATTGCTTACAGTATGATGCAACATCCCAGGTTAAAAGAAGAATAATTTGGTGACTATGTCTGAAAATTCTGATAGTTAAGTTGCAGTGCTGGAAGAGGCAAAGTAAGATGGCAGGTTGAATGGGATAAGGCACAGAGGGAAAGCTTTTGTTTTCCTTAAGCAATTGTTCCAATCCCCAAGTCTTACTTGCCTTTTAAATTAGGTTTCCTGTTGAGAGAGTTGAGATCCCTCTAATAATTATTACCCCCACCTCTCTCTGGCTGTATGAAATGATGACCAGATTGTTTATCCTATTTTTTGATAGATACTGTGTCTCAAAATAGAAATAAATTGAATGTGATATAACAATAGCTAGGGGCAGCCCCGGTGGCGCAGCGGTTTAGCGCCGCCTGCAGCCGGGGGTGTGATCCTGGAGACCCAGTATCGAGTCCCACATTGGGCTTCCTGCATGGAGCCTGCTTCTCCCTCTGCCTGTGTCTCTGCCTTTCTCTCGCTCTCTCTGAATGAATAAATAAATAAATCTTTAAAAAATAGCTAATATTTGTTGAGGACATACTATGTAAGATGCATTGCTCTAAGTGCTTTACATGTAAATACACACACCTCATGTAATCTTCATGATAACCCAAGAGGTAGGTACTGTTATTCTGCAGGTGAAGAAATGCAGGCAGAGAATGTTTACCTAAGATCACAAATCTCGTAAGGGATAGAGCCAGGATTCTAAAGCGCATAATATGACTGCATAGACTATGCTGTTAGATTCTATTAAACACTCTCTTGCATTTAGAAAACTGCAAGAGATGTGAATACAATATACTTAAAAACCCAAATGTCCTTGCTTCCTTGCTACCTAATTCTAAAGTGTTTTACCTCGAATAATTAGATAACTAACTTTTCATAAGAGCAAGGCCACATTTTTTTAAGTTCATTTGCACATGTTGTTACACTGAAAATCGTCTTTGCCTGCAGTGAAAAAATTCAGAATATACTGCTTTTTATAAAACCAGAAAATAACAGTTTAGGCTGTTATCCTAGGAGTTTTTGTCTTTTAGAGCCAGAGATTTTCTGAATTAGGGATTTTCTGAATTTAGGGATTAGGTAGTCTAGTCTCGATTCAGTTTCTGAATATTCTTGAATTCATCTACTTCTAGTTGTTAAAATTGCGTCCCAAGGGCTGTTACAGCTACACACCCCTACATCAGTAAAGGAGTCCTAGTTTTATCCAGTGTAAGCAAGAAAGTTTCTTTAGGTTGTGTGTTACGCTCATTAATGAGTAAGACACTAATAGATAACTGACACAGTGGCAGGCTAATCATTATATTTTGTGTCTCCCTTGTCAATTATTAGCTTGTTATTGGTCTGTACTTTCGTGTTATCACTAGTGACTGGGGCTGTTAAAATGCATGTGATCATATTATCAATGTCATTGATCCTTGACGTGTTCTTAAACTTTTCTAACATAACCAGCTAACAGTACTGGAAGGAAGTACTATTACTACTCCTTCAAGGGAAGAACCCTTAAATCCCATCTGATGATCTTTTTGTTGGACAGCGGCTGATCTTTTTTTCTCCTAGGAAACAACTATGTAATTCACCGCAACAGCAGTGAAGTCGAGATCAGCCGTGTGGCCAACCGGGTTCTAGACGAGCTGGTACGACCATTTCAAGAAATTCAGATTGATGACAACGAATATGCTTGTTTGAAGGCAATTGTATTTTTTGATCCAGGTTTGTTTTCAGATTTCCATTAAAAAAATAATTATAATGAAAAGTAAGCTATTTCATATTAGAACGTTTACTCCTCACACTTTAGTAAGATTTGATCTTTAGATTGCCCTTTGTCTTCCTTTATTAGATGCAAAGGGGCTAAGTGATCCAGTAAAGATTAAGAACATGCGGTTCCAGGTGCAGCTCAGTTTGGAGGATTACATCAACGACAGGCAGTATGACTCCCGGGGGCGGTTTGGAGAGCTGCTGCTGCTCCTGCCCACACTGCAGAGCATCACTTGGCAAATGATTGAGCAAATACAGTTCGTTAAGCTCTTTGGAATGGTTAAAATTGACAACCTACTTCAGGAAATGCTACTGGGTGGTGAGTACATTTGAGAATTTCCACTTTACTTATTAGCATCGCACTCTGTACAGAGTTGACCTATTTACTGTTTGTCCATGGCATAATGAACCCAATTTTTTACATTTAGAAAGTCTGCAAAACTCATTGGATGGAGACAAAAATACCTGAATGTGTTGAAATCCTCGTTCTTACTAGTTTCCACCATCTTTGTGCCCCCCAGTTCCTCTCGCCTTAGTTTTTATCTTTTCGAAGGTGGTAAATAGAAATATATTTCCTATATTTAGTTCTCCTCGGACTGTATTATTTTTTTCTAAGCCTTGACTCCTTTAAAAGCTCAAAGATACCAGCATGGCAACATAACCTAGAAATGTTCATAGTAAATACCTTAAAAATAAACACTTTCCTCCTGAAGTAATTAATTGACATAACACAATGAGAAAGGAAAAAATGAGATTTCGTTGCTGCAATAAATGTCAGGAATAAGTTAAGAAATCATTTATTTTGTGTTCTGATCTAGATTACATTTCCTTGTAAAATCACTTTATTTTATTTTAGTTTAGTTTTAGTTTTCTGGTTCTTAATGTGTTCCTAATGACATCTTTCTGAAATAAAAGTTGTTTATGCTATCAGTGTGATCCCAAATATTATCAACTTGAGGTAAGTGATTCTTGGAATTGCCTTAACAACAGGCAGCAAACCTAATGATTCCAGGAAACGGCACACAAGGTCCATTATTAATACACACCATAATATGATACAACATTAATCTAGCCAATGCACAGTGAAAGCTGCCCTTGTCCTTAATATGGCGGCAGTTCTATTAATTTATTTTTGAAATCCCAAAAAGCACTTTGCAAAAATAGCAATATCCACGCTGTCAATCAAAACATTTGTTGCAAGGTAAACTTGACGTCCCTGATTAAATATCACTAACGCAAGCATCTTTTTATCTTCTGTAGGTGCTTCCAATGACACTAGTCATCTCCATCATCCCATGCATCCACATTTGTCTCAAGATCCATTAACTGGACAAACTATACTTTTAGGTCCCATGTCGTCACTGGTTCATACAGACCAGATCTGTAAGTACCTGAGCTACTTTTCGACCATAATAACTTTTAAACTTAATTAACTGAGAAAAAGTGGCATTTGGGGAAAGAATCTATCAGTACCCAGGAACTGCAAAACTCAAGTACAGTTTCCTCTCTAGGACTCAACAGTGGGAGATTGTGGTGTTCAGCAAATCACTTATTCTCCTTAGGCACAGGTTTGCTTCCTGAAATGGGATGTGAGTACGTAAATGTTTCTAAAGTATAACAGGATCTACACGCAGTCCTGGTTTTGTCTGGTAGTGTAGGATCGTAAAAAGGACTTTGCAAGCTGGAACCATGCAAAGGAATCTTAATAATAAATAGGAAAATTATAGTTTGCTTGTGACCTTTAAAAAGGCTTGCCAAAACATTAAGGACTCTCTTAACTACAGGATATAAATGTAGAGGGAAATTGAAAAATAAGAACCCTGATATTTATTTGGTACATGGTAATGTAAACATTAGATTCACTGAGAATTAATGAGTTTTATTTCTTTGTTAAAAAAATTATGAAGTGGGGCAGCCCGGGTGGCTCAGTGGTTTGGTGCCGCCTTCAGCCCAAGGCGTGATCCTGGAGAACCAGGATCCAGTCCCACGTCGGGTTCCCTGCGTGGAGCCTGCTTCTCCCTCTGCTTGTGTCTCTGCCCCTCTCTCTCTCTCTCTCTCTCTCATGAATAAACAAATAAAATTTAAAAAATATATATGAAGTGTAGGGGCTCCTGGGTGACTCAGTCAGTTAAATAAGCACCTGCCTTTGGCTCAAGTCATGATCCCGGGGTTCTGGGATTCAGCCCAAGTTGTGCTCCCTGAGCCGCACCTAGCTTTTACCTCTGCCCCTCCCTGCCACTCATGCTCTCTCTCTCTCTCAAATAAATAAATAAAATCTTTAAAAATATATTATAACGTGTAGTTTAAACAGTGCTTGCTGCTTTTCCGTCCTCTAACTTGCAAGTGGAAGTGGGTACCCTTTCTTTGCCTTGATGAATTTTACTTTTTTGAAAGTTTGGATCAGCTGCCAACATTTTACCTTTTGTACTTTCCATGTCTTCATCCTTTTCAACACGATCAGTTTTTTCAATAATGTCCATCAGTTTTCCTTCACTAAGCTTCAGAATGCAGATTTAGAGACTCAAACAGTAGCAGTGTCTGCATTCCTGGGGGCAGCTACTTCTGTAACTCCATCCATGCTCATTCACCTCCTGTTTATGACTTTTTGCTCTTTTTTATTTCTTTCTTTCTTTTTTTTTTTTTTGCAAAATATCATGAAAATTTATCACTAGGAGACAAGGAGGCAGCACAACTACACATTTAAGTTGTCGGTACATGAACTGAATAAAACATATTCAGTGGCCAATCACTAACAGACTGAAAGATGTGATGTGATTGGTCACTGATCATAATGCACATCTGTCATCAAAGTAATTAATAGACCAAAGAATTAGCAGTGAAGTTTGTACGTATGCAGTTACTCGCAGTTAACTTTGAGTTACCATGCTCACTGAAATTCAAACCACGGACTGGTGCTATTTAGCTAAGCTGTGATAACTGAAATTCGTGTGTGTGAAATTTGTGCAAAGTGAGGACTGCTGGGAAAGCTCTTTGGAACTAAAATGGTTATAAATAGTAGAGGTTAGTAGCTAAATTAATATGATAGTATTACAGATTTAACACAAATTCTATGTTTATAAGCTACCCCTTGGTTAAAAATCTGTATTTGACAAAATTTCTAGAATTGTTTCTGAATTTATACTAAGTTAACCCAGATTTGCCTTTGACCTATCTCCTCCTAACACTAAATCAAAACAAACAAACAAACAAAAAAAACCACTAAATCAAATACTTATTACCACTGCTATCCCTTAGATACAAGCACTAGTAAACCCATGTGTAAATTATATCTGAAACACAGAGTTCTTTGAATATATCATACAGGTAGAAATACAATTATTAGAAAAATATACAAATTATGGAAATAGCAGGACATACTTAACCTGTGGATATAAATGTACTTGAAAGACCATTTGGAACCATCTTTGTGAGGTAAATGTTACGATTTTCATTTCTGTCAAAAGCAGAGAGAGACAAACCCAATACCATCTCTCTTAGAGATTAGTTATTCATAAACCCAGAAAATAAAACACATTAACAACATATTAAACATTATAGGCATCAACTGGCAAGAAAGTTTAACAATTCTGCTGGTGGTTGAATCTTTTACTTTTTAAATGTTAGTTTTCTAGTATTTTTAAAAGCATTTGCTGACCCTCATCTTTTAAAATTCACATCCTATTTTTTATTTTCCCTCTTTCAACAAAATATTTTACAAGAATCATTTTTAAAGGAAAATTCGCTCTGTTTGCCCCTATTTGGAATAGTTTATAAATCATGCAAAGCAAAACATTAAACACATTCACACACAAAAATTAAGTTCATGTGTATTTTCCTGGCCTTTGTACAGTAAAAGTTTGCAATATGGAGGAAATACTCTTCAAGACAATGAAGTATGCAAACCGTAACTTTGTTTTTTAATTACTTGGGCTTGCTCTTTGCATTGATGGGGAAGGGAAGGGTGAGCTCAACTGTAATAGTAATTTTGAAGCTGAAAAGCCATTAGTTTTTAGATGCTTTTAACTACAGTATAGGTTTCAGAGCACTTGAAAAGTATCTTACCTTATTATATCATCTAATATGTTTGAGTTAGTAGAATCCAAGCCAAAGTTATTTTATTTTATGTGCGTTTTTTTATTGCAAAAAATGTGAAGTTGTTTTTTAAGATTTGAAAAAAGAAAAAGAACTGACCTTCTGTTAATTCTTTTCATTGACTTTTTTTCTGCTGGGTCTGCCTCTAAGAATGAAACTCATAAATGCTATTAAGAAAGACAGGAAGTGACTTATAAGGGACTATTAAGTAACTATTAAGATGTTTAAGCATGCTCTATTCCCTTTGAATGCTATCTAGGAGTTCAGAAGGTAGTGCAACTCCAAAAGGACCTCAATGAGCTCGTATTCTATAATCATACTTTATATATGGCTTTTAAAAATATCTCCAAAATAAAAATAATGCATATTGATATCATGCAGGACTTAATGGGTTGGGCTAGGATGACAATCACATACAACTCTCTGCTTCTTTTTTAGCAACTCCTGAGACCCCACTCCCTTCCCCACCACAAGGCTCTGGACAAGAACAGTACAAAATAGCTGCCAACCAAGCTTCAGTGATTTCACACCAGTCTCTCTCCAAACAAAAGCAATTGTGAGGATGTGTCTACTCGCAAACGGCACTGCATAAATGTGAAAACTTGTTGATCTTGAAATAACTCAGGATAGTACTTTTGGCAAACTGTTAGCCAAGGCTTCTGCATGGTGCTGTTATAAGATGGTATCTTGTGTTTTTGTTTATAGGCTCATGTTTTTTGTTGTTGCTGTTGTTTAAAACTTTCAGATACAAACAATGTGTATCTGAGTTTCAGTATGTTTGTATATATTTTTCCAACTTCCCTCGCACTGTTCCCCAACTAGTTGAATCTCATGTACTACTTTCATTTGTTGTCTTGATATTAATTTAAGTCTGTAAATAATTGCTTCATTGTGATGTGATGTAGAATTAAGTGTTCTTTTTTGACTAAGAACAGTAGTAGATCAGCAACTCCAGATCAGTGTAAAATAAGCCAAGTTGTTTGGTTTTGTTTTGTTTTTATCAATTTTAAACTTGCAAATTAGAAAAATAAAGCAGTTGCTATTGAAGAGGAAATATTTCTTTGAAGAGGAATCACTTTTGGATATCCTGTGGCTAAGAAATATCTTTCTGGCTCACAGTTAAATATGCCTATCTTTAGCTTAGGAAATTATAAATAACCATTCCAAGGATGACTGGCTCTTCCTTGAAATCTGCCTCTATTTGAAGATTTATCTTAAGATAAAGCATGTTTGTTTTAACAGTTAAGATACAGGATAAAAGGTTAAAAAAAAAAAAAAAGGGAAACCCTTAATACAGTGTCTCGACCAAGAGAGACACTGATTTTCTTTCCTAAAACAGTCTAGAAGTCAGCATCTATTGACTAGAAACTTACTGAATATGTGTATCCAGTTCCCAGGGAGGCTGAGAGAGCAGTGTTTAGGTGAGAAACTTTGTGCCCACTGAAACTGCACCAGTTTGAGAGACTGTTATTGGCCGACAGACCACCATCTGTCACATATGCGTTGCCTCATTTAATCCTCACAGGTACCTGTCAAAGAGCTATTATTATCTTTCATTTACAAATGAAGAAATCTATTGCTTTGAGGATATGTAACCAAAGTTCTTAAACCTAGGATAGACACCACCTTTATGACCAGGTCTGCTTGACATTAAGGAAAACAAACCTTTGAGGTGGAATGAAAAATGTGAGTTTTTGACTATGGTTTTAAATATATGCAATTGAGCAGTGATGGAATCCTATCCATCTTTTACCTTAGCACATATTCACATGTAATCAATGAGTGTAAATTTGTTGCAGCATGAATAAGAAACCATTGTGGTTTTAATGCCTTCTCTCTGGAAAAAAACCACAAAACTTTATTTAAAAAAAAACTTTATTTAAAAAACACTTCAAAACAAATTAAAGAAAATAAAAGATATAATCCAAAATAGGTTATGATGAAAACAAACACAAATTCAAATCACTGACTCAGAAGATTTTCAAAAATCAAGTGGACTGAGGAGTATAGTTCATTGGAGCCCTATTTGATGTAAAGTGAAGCTTATTTAAAAACAATTATGATGGGCCACGTCAAGAAACAGTGGTCTCTCTCTCTCTCTCTCACACACACACACTCATACACAGGCAACATACACATTTCCTGAAGTAGTAAAAAACTGGTTGAGTAATTATCAGGGATATAAGAAAGTGTCTCAATCTGTAAGAGACAGAATTCAAGGATTTTTACAGAGCCTCAAAAGTTCTAAAATTTCATAACCCCCATTTACCCTACAAATAAAAATGTTCTATTATTAACTAACTTATTAACTCAGAGTAGAAAACTGATTAGAAGGTATCATTGAGTTAATAAAATCAAAATTCCTTCAATACCTGGTACCTGCAAACTATAAAATGTATCTTTGAGAGTGAGTGAGGGAAGAGCAGAGTTTATTTAATTATTATTTTGTGGAAATTTAGCATCTCAATTTCATGCTTTTCATCTTTAAAAAACAAATATCCTTTGTAGGTTCTGTTTAACTTTTTGTGCTGTTCTCTTAATAGATATTAAAAAAAACTTTAACACATAAAACCAGAAGATTCATTTTTAGTGAGCCTTTTAACTTATCTGCATACATTTACTAAACAGCTTTGTTTTAGAAATTATTGCTAACGACTTTGTTTTAATAACTATGGTCAGGGAATTTTTAATATAATATTTTTGTATACTTAACTGCCAAAAATGCTGGCCAAAGAGGAACTGAAGTTTTCAGCATATTTTCAAAATACTAGTAATGAAAAACATTGCTTTTATATAGCACAAAACTTTTTTCAGGTAATAAGTATGAATAATTTATTGTGAAATAGTGATTCATTTTATAAATGTAAAATTATTTTTATAAATTTTATTGTTGAAAATCAAAACTTACTAAATTTTGTAAGTGTTAAATTATAGTGAGATTAAAATATTTCTAAACTGTGATATGTTGTTTCACTGAACTTTCTAAATAAAAATTGAGGAAAAAAAACCTGAAGTAGAGTGCTTCATTATTGTTTAAAATGATTTTGAAATTCTAGAGATACTGATAATATTTTTTATGTGGACATTTGATTAAATTCAAATAGAGTTCACCAATATTGATCTTTAGAAGCCGGAGCAAAATTAATTAGCACATCTCCAAATAATCATAGAATTGGACACTGATTGAAGGGAGAATACTCACATTTACACTTCATTGTATAGTTTTTCTTGATAATTTTGTGACAGTAATTAAAATAAATGAGCCAGCCTGGCTTAAATGTTGTGTACATATACTCTGGCAATACTTTTTTAACCTAGATGTTTTCATTGCTATTGTCCTCCATTCATATTTAAACCTTTTTTTGTAAAATCTCTTAAAATATGAAGACTTTAAATTTTATTTTTCTAAGATTCTACTTTAATTTTTACTCTTATCATGGTAACATGTCCACATCATTTAAAAACACAAATTATATTTAAGATTTATAGTGAAAACCTGTAGTACTCCCATTTGACCACTGCCTCCACATTCTGTCTTTCTGCAAAAGCACTCCAATAGTGTAGCTGTTTTATTTGGTGTTTTTCTCCATAGTTTGAAAGCATTAGATCATATCACCGTTGTTCAATTTTTTTTTTCAGCTTTAGACTGTATCTCTGGACACTCAACTCCTACCATATTCTCCCAATTTTTTTTACAGATCAATATTTTTTTTACTTCCTTCGTAGTTACTACTTAAGTAACTGTGTACCTTGTTAAAATATGAAACATATAGTTTTTATATTTTTGTGGAGAATATAAGAAATATGCTCTAATATTATAGAGCAATTCAGTAGAGAAAGAAGAGTTCCTGCTCTAAGGCACAGGAGGATTGCAATTTAGAATAAAGATAAAATGTTGCATATATTAATATTAAGGTGTATTGTACTCTATACTCCAGTGCAATTTGACATCCATTTCAACTTGGGCATTTGAGCTGATCTTTTTTAACTTACGTCACTTTCTTCCCTCCAAGATCTCATTGAACTGCCCAGAAAGAAAGCTTTTTAAGAGTAAGAAAAATCTATACGTGTCCTGAAATTTTCAATTTTTTTTCTGCAAAATACAAGGCAGACGACATCAGAGTAAAAGAAATGCACACTTGCCCGTGATTAACCAAAAGCATAATGGTGCATCTGTGAAAGTGATATGAAATTCCAGATATAGAATCCTCAAAAACTTCAAAGTTGTTACAGGAGAGGCTAAGACCAAGAGAAGAGCTTGTGACAGCCAATGAAAGTCAAATCAAAGGACATAAAGAGCAACAGCAGTGACCCACTGCGGGGTGCTCATAGTGTGATTCACCTGATTTCCCTTGAGGCAGATGGGTTGTCAAGAAAGGAGGGTCTAAGCCACAGCAATTTCCAAGTTGTGAGAGTTGTATTCAGTTACAAAAGAGATAGAGCAATCCTAACTTCGGAGTAGTGTAATAATTATATGAAAGAAGGGACTCGATTCAATAGTGAACTTGTCCCCTACAGCTTTCCCTCTTCCCCGTCATCCCCCGACCCCGTTCTTCCTTACAGGCACAGATAAAGTTGTAAAATACATAGGCATATTTAAGTAGAAGGCAATGCCTTGGGTGGGGAGGATGGAACTGGATAGGATGAGGGACAAAGACAATTCTTTCTACCCACCCAGACGTGGAAACAAACAGTTGCTGAAGAAATCTGTGAACTTTCCTGTGGTGACCACCTGTCAAAAGTAGCCAGTGCTCCATTTCTTATATCCGGCTGGATCCATTTTTTTTGGAAAAAAACAATTCTTTAGAAAACACAAAGTTTGCCCTACAATACAAAAAAGTACTAGGTGGGGCAGCCCTGGTTGCTCAGTGGTTAGTGCTTCCTTCAGCCTGAGGTGTGATCCTGGAGACCCAGGTTCAAGTCCCTTGTCAGGCTCCCTCCACGGAGCCTGCTTCTCCCTCTGCCTGTGTCTCTGCCTCTCTCTCTCTCCATCTCTCATGAATAAATAAATAAAGTCTTAAAAAAAAAGTACTAGGTGCTTCAAAGAGGGTTCAGGGAGAGATGAAAGGGAAGAAGACACTGTATGCCAGGACTCTAATTTTACACTAGTTGCAAATAACGGGGTCAAACTATATATGTGTGTGTGTGTGTATTTCTTATTGATATTTCATAAATACAATTAAAAATTTACAAATAACTATTAATAGAACTAAAATAGGATTCATAGGGGATCCCTGGGTGGCTCAGCGGTTGAACGTCTGCCTTTGGCCCAGGGTGTGTGTGATCCTGGAGTCTCAGGATCGAGACCCGCATCTGGCTCCCTGCATGGATCCTGCTTCTCCCTCTGCCTGTGTCTCTGCCATTCTCTGTCTCTCTCTGTGTGTGTGTGTCTCTCATGAATAAATAAATAAAATCTTTAAAAAAAATAAAATAGGATTAATTGAATATACCTTTGTAGAAAAAAAGAATAAGAAATATCGAGCAGTCCTGTGAAAGAGGAGTCTTAAAAAATATCAAGGAAACAGAAAACTAAAAATAACATGGGAGATATATGACAAAACTTTGATATCTCATTAAGTTTTATAGGTTGAAAAAAATCACCTGATATGATATAATTATTTTTAGATTAGATTAGAATACAACTTCATTTATGTCTTTATCACATAATTCTTTAGTACATAATTCTTTACAAAGTGATCCAGTAAGTGACATTGATGCAATATAATATACGAAATATATTAAACTTCTACACTTTGCCACAAATTTGTAGGCACTGGAGCTCTCAGTTTCTAAGGGAATTTTGAAGAGGAAAAACATTAAGCCATAGTCATACAAATAATTACAGATAACCAATCATTACTTTGTAGTCCAATAACCAGACATTTTGAGTTGCCTAGATAAATTTACATTGAGATCAGGAAAGAGCTCTCAGGAAAAAACTGAAAGAAGACTGTACCTAAGGCTCAGTGAATAAGAACATGAAGGCCGGGGCACCTGGGTGGCTCAGTGGTTGAATGTCTGCCTTTGGTTCAGGTCATGATCCTGCGGTCCTGGAATTTGAGTTCTATGTAGATGGAATCTACATCAAGTTCCCCTCAAGAAGCCTGCTTCTCCCTCTGCCTATGTCTCTGCCTCTCTCTCTGAGCTCTCATGAATAAATAAATAAATAAAATATTAAACAAAAACACAAAACAAACAAAAAAACCCATTAGGGCCCAAACCAGAAGGTATAAAGGTGGGTGGAGGGCAGACAACACAGTTCCTAATGAGCCATGCTAAGGATTTCAGATTTTAATTTATTTCCATGTGATTCACCAAATGGTTTTAAGTAGGACAGAATATGATCCACACTGATTTTTTGCAATCAATCACTCTGCTAAATGGAAAATGAGTCAAATTGGACCAGAAACATCCTCACTGAAAGGAATAAAAAGAAATATTTGTATTCTGGATTAGGGTAAAAGTACCAAAAATTTGGTACAAATACATGCAACTAAATACATACCAATATATATCACTGTTTTGGAAGCAGACTCAGTGAGACTTCTTCCAAATTTGATATTGGGTATGTACAATGGTACAGCATCTTTGGAAAGAATTTTCATATTCTTACATGAATTAAACATACAAAAAAACACATACAATTACTATATTAGCCTGAAATACCAGTCTTAGATATTGCCCAAAAGAATTGAAAATATGTGTCAAATAAAGACTTGTGCAGAGTTTTTTATTCGTTATAGCTGAAAACTGGAAACAACCTAAACATCCAAAACTGTTAGTGGGGAAACTGTGGTATATTCACACAGATTAAATTAATACAAAAATTAAGAGATGAATTACTGATAAGCATTACAAAATGGACAAATCTTGAAAACATGATGAGCAAATGAAACCAGACAAAAGTATACACTGTGGAAAAAAACAAAAAGAGAGAAAGTATAACTGGTCTATACTGAGGGAAAGCAAATCAATTATTGCCTAGGTTTGAATCTGATTTCAAAGAGGCAGGAGGACATTTGAGGGTGTGGGGGTAGTGATAGATTACAGCTTGATTTTGGTGGTGTTCATAATTTGTCAAACTTTGCCAACATTTACATTTTTTTTAAGATTTTAATTATTTATTCATGAGAGACACAGAGAGAGAGAAAGAGACACAGGCACAGGCAGGGGGAGAAGCAGGCTCCCTGAAGGGAGCCTGATGCAGGACTTGATCCTAGGACCCTGAGATCACAACCTGAGCCAGAGGCAGCCTCCGAACCACTGAGCCACCCAGGTGCCCAGCCAAGCTTTACATTTAAATGTATGTATTTTACTGTATATAAATTATATCTCAATAAAGTTCACAAAAGTGAAATGCACTATATTATTTAAAAATTACAAAAAGAACAAGAAATAAACCTAATTAATGCTATAAAAATAATTCATAAACAAGAAAGTAAAAAAGAAATACAACTTAAGAAATAGAAAAAAATATATAATTTGTAATAAATCCAGTTACTAGTGCTCTGAAATGACAAATAAATTAGGTGAAATCTTTGATTAAACTACCCAAGATAAATGGAGGGAGCTGAAAGAAACATACAGGCTGATAACTCTTATGACTATAACTGCAAAATGTCTAAACAAAATACTGGAAAATTAAATTCAATGCTATAACGAAAGGATAGTATAACATATTCAAGTGGACTTTCTTCCAGAAATGCATGATTGAGTTACTATTTGAACATCAATCATTAATGGCAGGACCATCTCTACCGAGCAGGCATCACAGCTTCTGTTCTGCTAAAGGTGGGCTGGGTGCTCCCTTTTGGGTGTCCATCCTAAAGCATTCTGCACTAAATATCTTCCCTCCTAATCTCAGAGTCGGATTCCTAGGGAAATCAACCTGAAACAGCATACAGAATTCATTTATATTTATATGCTATCATAGGCAACTGTAAAATGAAATTATTCAATCCTGTAGATTACAAGATCATCAAAAACAAAATTGGTGAAAATCAGATTTATGAGGTGTAGATTACAATACCATCAGAAGTCAAACTTATAAAAAAATAATCTAATGAAATTATTGACGTTGAAATGTTGAAAACCATGAAACGTTTCTGAAATTTATCTTCAGATAAATTAAGGTACCAATTACAGCATGGACGAGAAGGCAAAGAAAGCATGGAAAGTGTCGACAAAGTCGAATTACAGATGTATGGAAATAGTAATGGAAGTGAAAAAGCTGGTGAGATCTGAGTTTTCATTAGAAAAAGTTACCATGGGGCACCTGGGTGCTCAGCCAGTTAAGCAACGGACTCTTGATTCCATCTCAGATCATGATCTCAGGGTAGGGAGATGAGCCCCAAGTCAGGCTCTGTGCTGGGTATGGAGCCTGCTTGGGATTCTCTTTCCCTCTGCCTCCCCTAAAATAAAAATTTTTTAAAAAGTTATGATAGTTAAGGATTTTGTAATGGAAGAGTCCTGGATGACAAACTTCTAGCTTCCCCTTTTCACACTATTTCTCTTTTTTGCTGATGTTTTCTTCTCTTCTTTAGCCTCTCTGCATGCTCCTACTTGTCCTATAAGATGTAGTAACATTACCACCTTCACCCCTCTGTAAACATTTTTATAACCTTCTCAGGTAAAATTAAGGACTTCTTTACATGTTTTACTGTTTGTTGTTTATACTGAATATTTATAGCACTTATTTCAATGCTATCAATTATTGCTTATTGCCAATTAGAATGAACCCAGAAGAGCAGGTACAAGTTGGGTTCATTTTGCATTCCCAGGATTCAACCAAATTCCTGGCAATTATTAGGTGATCAGTAGTGATTTCTAAATTAGATGATTAGTCACAGTTGTGAATTCTTTTTTGTTAGTAAAGCTCAAAAAGCAAAAAAGCTGAAGAGAATATATTTACTTCTATTCAAAGGATTATTTTTAGCTAATGGTAACATTATTATTATAAGATAATCAGTTTATCACATTAACTTTTAAAAGTGAAAACAGTAAAAAAAAATCAACTTTTTAAAAAGATTTTATTTATTTAATTATTAATGAGAGACACACACAGAGAGGCAGAGACATAGGCAGAGGGAGAAGCAGGCTCTTCCCAAGGAGCCTGATGCAGGACTTGATCCCAGGACCCCATGATCACAACCTGAGCAGAAGGCAGATGCTCAACCACTGAGCCACCCAGGTGCCCTTCAACTTATTGCTAATAAGTGGAACATTATCACCTAATCCTTGCTATATTATTAAATTGTGATCTTTTTCAGAGACTTTAAGAGATTTCATCAACTTATTTTTCATATTTTAAAATACAAACTTTGTTAAAAAGATATTTTGCAGCACAAATGTATTATATTTTATACAGCAAAAAAACCCATCAAGACACAAAGGGTTTTTTATTATATTAGGGGTTTCTGCTCATTTAATCTAAATTGTAATTCACACAAGTCATTCACCTGCTTATACCAGACATTAGGGCTGCAGGCAGGTTAGTAGATAGTTACAATATTGCCTGTTTATTTTTTTAAGCTATGGAATGATGTTGATTTAATATACTGATAATTTAGGAAAAACATGTAAAGCCCATTTACCCTAAGATAATGATAGTAAAAGAGAGAAATGAAATTAGGTTATATTATTGATTATTTTATTTATAAGTCATTGGTGCCCTTGTACTGCATAATAATTCAATTTAAATATAAATGTAAAGATCTAATGAGCAGTTATCTAGCAGATGAATAAGATCAGAAACACAAATCAAAACGTAGTGGTGTGTGTTTAGAAAAACACTGATCTTAATCTAGGGTTGGT